>NC_085106.1:3861746-3971746 GCF_963422355.1 Corticium candelabrum
TTGTCCAGGTAATCTGCCAACTTCATGGGTTTTTGGATTTGAATGTAAACGGAACTAACAGACAGAGCTACTATAACCCAGAACTTTGTGATTTTGTTGTGATGAAAATGGTTTTGAAATGAATGAATGAATTTGTTTTCGCAAAAAGAGTGTAGAACCCTCAGCATATACACAAAAAGAGCAGACACACTAGGCAGTTAAATACTACGAAGCTACAACCACTTCTAGATTTAAACAAAGCTGTTCCCTTAGTGAGACCATTTTGTGCCAAAATCGCCCTCTTCAGGAAGCGGTCTTTTGACTCGTGCATTTCACTGATGTTTCTGTAAACCAATTCAAAACCTCTGATGAAATCTTGGATATTCATTCAAATGCAGCAAAATGGTATATCAATTTGTTTCAGTTTTTGTTTGATTACCTTTGAAAACGATAACTATGAGCACATGCGCTGCAGTCCAGTTGGTCGGTTGGCCGTTCCTTGGTCTACAGAGGTATTGCTGTAACCCTATCCCATGCGCACTGAGTTAATTAATTATACAACTTAATTAATTTAAACTCTTGCTATATAGTAAACTACAGTATCTGCAATAGTCCAAATTGAAACCGTGTGGATTTAATATCAATTCCTGTTGTACTGACGAAACTAAAGACAGTCAAACCGATTTTTAAATTCGAGGTAATATATATATATATATATATATATATATATATATATATATATATATATATATATATATATATATATATATATATATATTTATATATATATATATATATATTTTTTTTTTTTTTTTTTTTTTTTTTTTTTTTTTTTATGATTCTCTCTATATATGTACATATATATATATATATATATATATATATATATATATATATATATATATTTTTTTTTTTTTTTTTTTTTATATTATACATATATATTATATTATAGGTCCCATAGGGGACTAGCAGTAGATATATATATATATAGCCTATCTTGTTGTAGTCCCTCTGGCTAAATATAATCTCTAACACAAACTATAAGTACCTACCTTCTCAAACCCATTAGAAGTATCCGGGGCTTTGATTCTGACACAACTGCACTGGTCACGACGTCATCAGAGTCGTTCTGTCCATACCTACAAACACACAGAAACACATCAGTCACACAGTTGCAAGATTGCTGCATTCGACGGGCCTCTCAGCTCGATTCCGCTTCGACAGAGCCCGAATTTGACAAGGATTGCGACTAAAGAGGCGCAACACAATAAATGTCAGGTCATTTCGGGTCCCCTTCCGATGACCGTCACACTATTCTCCTCTTGCCCGTTTATTGACAGTAAATAATGTAGGTGGCTGTTTACTAACCCATATTCTCGTGGAAAAGAGCCCACGACGCTGTAGCTGCCATATTGTTCTTCTTCGCTATAATCAGACTAGAAAGAGCAAGACATGCAGTGCACACCTTATGTTACGCATCTCCATCATTCCAACAGGCTTACCGCACTCATACCGGCTGCTTTGAGGCGAAACCCGATGCACTGTCCGATCTCCCGGATGCCACGCCCACCGAGAAATACACGTATGCAAGGAGACAAGCATTACGACTCCCTGCAAGTTATTGCCGCCAGGCAACTGTGAGAAGAACAAACAACAACTGTACGATAGTCAGTCCAATGTGCTCCAAACTTTTTTAATTTGTTTCTTTTTTGACTGTAATTACAGTAGACGTGCACGTGCTGACTTAATTCTTTCGTTTACTGAAACGAATTCCTTTGAAATTTGTTTTAATTAAGTCTAAAGCTTCAATTTTTTTGAGACGGTGCAGGTGATATATACAACGCAGCTGCAGTGGCAAGGGCCCCATAACCCCTTGGCCCACGCATGCGTCAATCTATCTTACCATCTTTGTACGTGTAGTGTACATACAGTATATCGTCTGATTTCATTCAACAATTGCCCATACGGTAATTAACAGTCGGAAACATGTCATCTGACAACTGTTGTGTTGTTTATCATTGACAACTCGGCAACGTCTGTTCACTGTCTCCATATTGGAAACCCACCAATTTAATTAAGTGCTGGCTGCATTAATTAACTTTCCGATATCTTGCTCACATCTTCGTCTCTCAAAATTGTAACTCGCCCCTACAGAAATTGCCTTATATGTCAGTACGAAATCGAACAAACATTTTCTGAGAACCTTTCCAGCATCCATATGCACTCTCATACCAGTCTACATATACCATAACAGGTCACGTGACCATAAATGCCTACAGACACTTCGATACTTTAATACCTTCAGTCGTTTCATCAATCCACCAGACACACCGACGATAGTAGGCAAACCCAATTCTCTTGCAACGACAGCAGAATGAGAGAGCAAACTACACCAACGAGTTGTTCAAGTTTGTACCAGTTGTGTGAGTATGCATGCTTACTAACTAGTATACTAGCTGTACCTTCCTCTCTCGATCAACAAGCCCTTACACATGGGGTACAGAGGCACCCAACCGGGATCTGTTCGAGCAGTTACAAGAATCTCGTTGTCTAGAGAACGAGCTTCGTCGATGGAGCTCACGACACGAACGGCTGCCTCGACGACACCGGGACAGCAAGGAGTCCCTTTCAGAACATTCGGATCAGATGAAGCCTCGGCCTAAACGAAATAAATCAATTAATTAGTTTGCAAGAGAATGTTACAAATAATAACAGGTAAAATGGAAAACCCTGCAAACAACAACAACAATAACAACAACAATGATGACAACAGTGACAATCAGTGACAACAACAACTACAACCACGAACAATGACAGCAGCAGCAACAACAATGATGACGATAACAATAACAACAATGACAACAGCAGCAACAACAACTACAATAACAATAGCAAAAACAACAATGACAACAATAACAACAATGACAACAATGACAACAGGGACAACAACAACAATGATGTTGATAATGACAACAACAACAACATCAACAACAATGACAACAACAGCAACAACAACAATAATAACAAGAATAGCAATTACAACAACAGTGACAACAGCAACAACAACAATGACAATTAATGACACTAACAACAACAGCAACAATGATAATGACGATGATTACATGCAACAACAACAACAATGGTGATGAAAACAACAGCAACAACAATGACAATGACAATAACAACAACAACTATGATGAAAACAACAGCAAAACAACCACAATAATGACAATAACAATAACAACAACAATAACGATAAAAACCACAGCAAATAACAGCAACAACAATGACAATGGCAAAATAACAATGACAATCTAACAACAACAACAACAATGATGATGATGATGATGACAACAACAATGACAATCTAACAATAACAATAACAACAATAATAATAACAACAACAACAATAATAACAACAACAACAATAACAATGACGACGACAACAATGATGATGAAACAACAACAGTAACAACAACAATGCAATGACAACAACAATAATAATAATGAAAACAACAGCTACACAACAACGACGATGATGCAGTAACAACAAGTGTCTCATTTCTATTCTGCATACACTATAGATCTACAACAAGCCAACACTCAGTTACGCCACACATCAATCGATGTGACTCCAATTTCATATGTCTCATGCAAGTAGACAATGCACGCCCAAGAGTCAACACACAAAAGACAGGAGTAGCAACCACTAACCCTAATACAGCCATAACCACACACTCTACACAAACAAAAAGTATCATAACATCATAAGTGCAGTGGAACTCTGATGAATAACAGAGACACTAAGATCCTTTTTATGCTATACCGTTAGTGTATATACCATTAGTGTACGTAATGCAAGTTATGATCATCAATAGATTAGATACATGTTGATAAACTAACTTCACCTCCAACTGCTTCAACAAGTTCAAGTCATCCAACAGAGCAGGAAACCGCCAGTACGGGCCACACGCACCTCGAGTCGCGAATCTCTCCGGAGGAGGCAGGCTCTGCAATTAACACATCACACGTCACACAAACTCATTGCCTGCACCGAAACACGACAGATGACCTTCCGATATTCGTCAGTTTCGACCCTCCGTAGATCAATAAGACCTCGAAGGTTGTTCGTCACAGATCTTCCGTCCGTAAATGCAAATAGCTCATCAACAGTCAAATAGAATACATCCTAGACACATGAGTGTGTGAGTACATACTTCATAGGGTTACTGTCTCCTCTATTACCAGTTTATTATCAATGAGACTAAGCCGTTCCAGAGATGATCCGATTGCACGAAATGCAGATCGAAAGCAACCCCACATCTTGGTACGAGCAAACCTCGTGTTCTCTCGGTGACGAATGCCTAACGACAATAACACTTGTCGTAAACATAAGGCATCGTCGCGATCCTCTAACATCAAGTGTACATCATTCATTCCTGATCAAGTCTCTGAAAATCTGATTAGCCATCGGTGCCAACTGTTTTCAGCACAGGATGTCTGCCTATCTATAAATGTGACTAGATTCATGTGATTGCCAAATACAGCAAAATTAAAACATTTTTAAATTCTAAATTTTTAAAAAATCTAATTTTATAGTTACACTAAAGTGTGTGTGTTTGTGTGTAGTGTGTGTGTGTGTGTGTGTGTGTGTGTGTGTGTGTGTGTGTGTGTGTGTGTGTGTGTGTGTGTGTGTGTGTGTTTGTGTTTGTTCTAGCGTAGTAGCACAAAAAGTACTGATATTATACACTGTGTCATGTGTCACAAGTAATCCATCCATCTACTTGCTACCTGTCAGTCTACTTCACAGTAAACTATTACTAATTCGCCGTGTCTGTTAATTAATTAACTGCTGGTAAGGTCAGACAAATTAAATTTTTGACACTCTGATTCGCCGGCCCAGTTTGAGCTTAACCAAAAATAAAAATTTGAAGTGACAGTGCGCATGCACAATGATATTATGCTTGCTGTAAAATGACTTGGTAGTGTATACATCTTATGACTCTGTGAGTGTTAACAGTGCATGTGGTCCAGCGACTGTTTCCTCGTTCCGTTTGGCTTCAGCGTCTTCATTTTAGTTTCCATTTTGTTATCTCACATTTGTATGCAGTGCAATGAAAACTGCATATTCTCAAAAACTGTCACATGATCATTAAATTTTTATTTCTATTTCGATCAGTCGGTCCAGGTTATGTGTTTAACTTTAGATATCCCAGAATAAAAATTTAGTTGGTGTGGCCTAAACTGGCTCAACACTGAACACACAGAGCACGAACAGACAGTCACCTCGTCGCACATGAAATAGAACCCAGTTGAAGAGAACACGTTTGTGAAACGGTAACTTTGATGTCACTTCAGCTTCTGCCTTCTCTTTGATCTCTTTCTCTCGTTTTTCCATCGATTCGACCGAATATGATTGAGAACGAATGTAGCCAGCAATGGCATCCAATACAAACCCTACACAAGCGATGTACATAGGCCATAGTAATGCTTTCGTTTTGACTAGTGACGTCAATTACCGGGATCATCATGTAGAGTCTTTGATTCGAGTTTCAACTCATCCACACAACGAAATCCATATCTTGTAAGGAAGTCTCGTATATGAAGCAGCACCTCTGACTGAAGTAAGAGCAAAACAAGAGCAACTGTTGAAAAACCCAGAACTAATGCAACCAAAGTATTGATATTATGCAACATGAACTAAACCATGTGTTCGTGTGTGTGTGTGTGTGTGTGTGTACAGACTTTCCACCAGATTCAAAATTATCACATGATAAGATGTATTACCACTTAAGTCTCACACCTTTTGAGCTGACAAATCTCTCGTTCCGTTTTCTCTTCTATTCACCGAGGCAGAAGAAGATCGTCGATGACGAACACCTTCAGAAACGACCGTGCTTGCTTTTGTCCCCGACTCCAACAGTTGAGCAACTTCTTCTCGTTCAGTCAAAAACCACTGACGCAGAGGACCACCTATGTACACCAGCTGCTCACACGTCGTTGCAACTAAACACAACTAGCTGTCACCGAAGCATAAAATGTCTCACCTGTAGAGTCTATATGCTGTGCTATCTTCATCAACATTTTTGTTGGTTTTGTGCTTTCAACATCACCTTGCCCACAGAGCAAGTCATTTTGCAGTGACTGAGCCTACAGCAGTTATTCATTATTATTATGTGAAATCAATATTCGAGCAGGATCAGAGAACACTGATTGTTTTGATTTATGACATGATACATCGATATACATATGCACATATGCATACATGCATAGACAATATCCATCCAACTGCACATATTAGGCTATTACAACTGCCCATCAACTGTGAATCCTACAAAGTCTGACTCAAAGTCAAACAGGATAAGTGGCCATGCCATCGCATAATACAATGTGGTCACCATAAACACAACTGAATGCGGCCCAAAAAAAGTCGACTGTGCAAGTACTGATTATTACCTGCAGCGTATGACTACAAGATATGACTTTCAATACTGCACATTCCATGCATAGATACTCCTTTTAACTTTTTGTCCCATCTCATCAGTATGTTCAGACCACATGAATTAGCGCAAAGAAAATGACACGTTAGCCATTATAGTACAAAAGCGCCTGCATCAAACAATGCATTGTTGTCTACTGGCAAATTATAGATTTTACCCTAAAAATTATACTAAGATAATAATAAATGTTTTCGACCTCAAAAATTGCCATATGTCTGGGCTATTTTACAATTAACATATATATATTTATTAAGTTTTTATTGTATTCATTATATATTTTTTTAAATATTGTCCATGTCAATAATATAGCAATCGCAGAAACTCTAAAAAACTCAGAAACTTGCTACTCTATCATAAATCAGTTTACTCAGAGAGGCGAGCATCACTGCTGATAATGTCAATTTCTTCTGCATGGAAGGGCCTGTGCTTTGCCGACCTGCTACCTCGGATGCATAAAATTGCTGAACGGATCAGACCGAACGATAGACGGCACCTGATGATTCTTATGGTCTCACTGTCTGGGCTTTTGCCTTTGCACGTGTGCACAACATTGTCAAAAATGGTCGCTGGATGAAAGTCACAACTGGCAGAAAACTTTTGCTGCAGTATTGTGCTGAGCGTCGCAGGACACACACAGTGCCACAAATCTATAGTCGTCCAACTATCGCAAGTCAATTTCACGGGCTTGTCCGAACAAATGTCTGATTATTCCAGGCTTTAGCCGGACAAACTGCGATAATGGGTGGACATGTCCGATGTCCGGCTGTAATCATGGACACTGCACACGTGCACGCACACACGCACACACGCACACACACACACACACACACGCACACACACACACACACACACACACACACACACACACACACACACATCATTACCTCCACCCCCACCCCACCATTACCTCCACAACCACCACCACCACCACCACCATTGACCAATATTAGTAAACACATCAATCAATAAAGTCCAAATTAAGGAAATGCAACTCATATTTACCAATACTGAAAAATCAGTTAGCTTACTAACTTTAGTGTGAACATAATTGCCTACCTTGTCATCATCGCCTGTACACATGAATCTTGTCACGAGTTTCTTCAACAGTCCAAAGAAAATCATCACATATGTGTCATTGTAGATTGGCACTTCCCATTTATCCAACATGTTCTAAAGCAATACACATGCACACACATTATCATGCAATAGCCATAAACCAAAGTGCCCACCCAAAGGCAAAGCCACCAGTAATAATCTGCTATTCAATTAAAACCTGTAAAGCCTGTTTTCCATATGATGCTAACGTTCAGACGAATGTCAAACTTCAAAGAGAACGTCTCGACGGAGGCAGCAACCTTTGATATTGATGCTGACGCTGGAGTAGGATTTATTTCTATTGCAGCGTCAGCATCAGCAATGTCAGCATCAGCGTCATATTGTAAACCAAGCATAAACAACTATGTAATGATAAGAATTCACTATCTGAAATCGACTAAACAAAGTAACATCGTTACTGTTGCAATTCAGATAAAGCCAAGTCGGTCTACTACTTCTAGTAGCTCTGCTTCATTCGTACCAGTTGTCTGTTATAGGCAGAACACTGTTACTACATGAGATCTACTAATAACTAAATTATCATCATTAATGTATGTAACATCTGAGCTTAATACCATAACAATTGAGACATGATGTAAGGAAAACCTAAATTTGAAAACCATAAACTTTTTATTGCTACCGATATTTTAAGTGGTAGCAATGAATTTTAAATTTAGAAAGATCTGAATACAACCTGAAAAAATAGCCAAGCACATCAATTGTACATTATATGCAGATCACAAAAGCATAACTGCAATACGCCTACTACTTTCTTCTCACAACAAGCACCTCAACATACAAATAATTCATTTAATACGACAACAAACATCATCTATTTTGATTACTATTTTATCTAATTTAATTTACTGATAACAACTGTTCATGGTTATAAATAAAATATACAATATTATTTATTTTATCTACTAGCACCATCATCCTACTGTTGATGCACTTACAACATGAAGATACTTGAGATGATCCATTAGTTCAACGAGAGACATTGACTCTAGATCCTTGGCCAATGCAGCCTCATAGTGCATGTTAAAATTTGCAAAGAAGTTGTCGACGAAAGAGTCAATGTAATAAACTACACAGCAAGATGGCGATCACATACATGTATGTGAATGTAAAATACTGTTGAGATACTAACTTTTGTGTGCAATGCCAGCAAAAACTTTAACCTTCGTCCACAGGCTGTATTTAGGTGCATTCTTCTTGATACTAGAAACTGAATGTTCTAAGTCATTTTCAAGTGCCTACATCAATACATATGTAATTCCATACCAAGACAATAAAGAAAACCAAACAAACCAACAAATAACCAAACAGACAAAATGACATACAAAGAAACAGACATGCAAACAGATAAATAGACGGACAAACAAACAAACAGACAGGCATACAAACAAACAGAAACAGCCTAACAAACAAACAGAAACAACCTAACAAACAAACCCTAACCTCTAGACGTGGAAACTGCAATCGTTCCAAGAACATGCACTACGCTACGCTAGTAACAGTCTAGCTGTGGTCTACCATGGTATGTAGTTAAGTTACCTCGTGCCACACTATCAACTTACTCATCTTCAGGTACTTACAGCCCCTACGGAAAACATTACACGCAAATATCTCTGAGTTTCCTATCCTGCCGCGTTCACCGTGTACTGTAGGTATTTCTACGGCCCGCGGATGTTCGCTGCATTTTTGTTGTGCACACAACCCTCGGAGCCCCAGCGTGTGTACATGAGCCGCTACATCCGGGATTTGACTAAATACACGTACATGTACAGTACTGTACAGTACAGTGTACATGACGACGTGTGGCTGTTTGTGTTTGTTTCGTGCACGAACTCCGTAAACTATGTTTGTTGCCATGACATTGGGATGTGCGAGGATGTGGGTTGCTCATACAGAGTTCCACACCTGACACTACGCCACCGGACAAATGCTTCGTTTGGTCGGTAAATGTCCAATGTCCGGCCGTTATTTTGCACACTGATAACTATTCAACACAAAATAAAATCAGACTGTGGTAGTATATCTCCTACAAGATGGTCTCAGGTCAACTGTTACAACTTCAAAATTTCAAAAACCGAACACACACAGTGACACACACACAGTGACACACACACACACACACACACACACACACACACACACACACACACACACTCACACACACACACACACACACACACACACACACACACACACACACCTCACCATACCAGTTTCACTCCCATCATTGTGTCCATAAACTTTGATGAGTCTCCAATAGGTATGAGTGACAAACATCGATACCAGTTCAACAAGTTGTAATATATATTTCCTCGAACGTAACCCAACATGTTGTCCAAATATGATTTGTAATGTTGCACTACAGAGTCAGGCACACCAGCAATCTTCAACGACAACGAGTACACCTAACAGCAACACAAAACACAATAAAGACAAACTTCAATACATCACTTACCCTAGAAATAAAACAATCCCAAACATAAATTAACAATAAATAATGTAAAAGACGATTTGATGTTAAACAGCCATTACTCTTAACTTCCCTTGGAAACGATTTTTACAACTCACGTGATAGGACTGTTAGAATTAGTTTTGCCCATTGCGATAAAATTATCAGACTTAGACTCTGCTAGAAAATCTATTTGTCCTCAAGTGAGAGTGCACCAAATTCTTGCCAATGAAGGTCCAAATTGTTGGAATGTGTGGCACTATATAGTACAGCAATTCTCTTGACATGTACGGTAGTGATAACTTCCTTTTACTGAGATGACACAAATTTATGTCTAATATATTATTATGTCTAATATGTCTATTATATTATCTATTCAGGTGGTGGTTGTACAAAGTCCTGACAAATTAGCCAGACACTCGTATTTCCATACAATGACTAACCAACAAAGACATGCCCATCATGATTTGCCGTGTCCAAAAGATGGTGACATATAGGGAGTGAACAGCAAGTGCCGAAGTCTGGCACACACCTTCCTATATATGCATAACATCCACACAGAACTGTCATCTTGGGCCATCATTCTGAGAGACAAATAGGGCGCATGCATAGACTGCCTGCACTTAATGGTTGAGAAAGAATAGCTTGTTTTTAGAATGGCCTTAATGGTTAGAGTTAGCCACACCTACATATTTCACAGACCTCTCAAACTTTCTTTGCAGCAAATCACAAGATTGTCTTTTTAAATGACCACGCCCATTAAACGTGTCAAAATGGGCGTGGTTAACAGCTTACGTGAAGGCATCGCTTTACATTTCTGTGTGCCAAGGCTTCGCCCGAAACATCAAAACGTACTTTTTTACTGCAGGTAGATACCTCGGATACCTCAGATATTAGCAAGCAAAGCCGTTTACAGAGTCTAGTTCAAGCAATCTGCTATGACTTGAAAGATGGGGCTAACGGGTCTACGTAAAGTGACTGTCAGAGTGTCTCACGGTAGGCTTGTCGGGAGAAGAGACTGGCAATGTGAGAATTGGACACAAATTGTGAGATCGTAAGACATGTCCGTAAATCGTGAGTCTCACGGTGAAATCATGAGAGTTAAGAGGTCTGATTTTAAATTCTACAACAGTGATAGTCGTTAGTTACGTCATCTGTCTCTGTGTGTGTTAGTCTGTGTGTTATATGTTGCCTCTATGAGGGAACTACACCACATGTGGTGTGATAGAAATATATATTATATTATTATTACAGTGGGACACCACTTATCCAATGGGCATGGCACGAAAAGGACGTCGGATAACTGAAAACGTCGGATAACTGACACACTTTGAAAAACAACTGCAGAATACTTAAAGAAGCTCAACATCTAATTGTACATGTAACAAATAATACAGTACAACCTCTTTGACTAGGGAGAACACTAATGGAAACTGTCAAGACTTAAAGTAACCACTAATGTTAGTCTGCATCAATGCTTTCGCTCTTCTTGCTGTAGTTTTCATCAGCAGCCCATTCAGTAGAACCATTGTGCTTACTGAAACTTCAGGTTGTTCTTCCAGGTACTGAAGAACCGTTTCTAGAGCTTCACATTTAATTTGACGACACCTGGATCACGGGTACAGAACTGTACGCACAGGAATCGTATATCCTAGCATGCGCACAGCCTCGCGGTTCAGACAAACCATGCACTGTCGGATAATCCGTGCTGTCGGATAAGTGGTGTCCTACTGTATTAGCTATAATTCAGTAGTCCCTCTCAGGAGCGAGCTCTGAACATGTAGTGTTCAACCACCTCCTCTTTTACAACCAGGTTGGTCATGCACAAATCAAACATATTTGTATATTCAGAGACATACATGAATATAGTTATATAATAAGAAAGATTACTGTATGCCTCCAAACAACATACAGTATATCAGATAAATGTGACTTACCCTTGAGTATGCATTCGAAGCAAATGAGAACGTCAGCGGAGTTGTAACACCGCTGTATGATTCAACAATGTTTGAGTTGTCCCATAGAGTAGGAACGCAGCCGATCACTGATAAGTCGAGGAAACAAGTCGGAGGCAACGTGGCAATTGGACGAGCTTGAAGACAATACAAATTCCCTACAATAATAAACTCATGTAAACTGGACATACAATCAATTATAAACACAACTATTAGCATGACTTAAGATAATGAGATCAAAGATATGCATGCAAACCTTTTTCGTGTGCCCATTCAAAGTCTTGAGGTCGACCCAGATTCGTTTCTAATGCAATGACGAGTTGTGCGATCTCGACCGCCTGTTGGTCTGTCAACACACGTTTGTCCTGTTTTTCAACCGAAACAGCAACCTGAAATATCACAACAGCCAAAACTATAACGAGACCATACATCAGAACACGGTTTGCAGACTACGACGATGCCTTGATACGATCAGAAAACAACAAAGCCGAATACTCTTTGTGCTCAAACAACTATGCAACAACATGAAAGCCATGCAAACAAGCACACAGTAAGTATAGATAGATGAGTAAACACATAGCAGGCAAACAGCTAACTAATGACTACAAAACGTTTTTAAATCTACATAATCAAAAATACATAAATAAATACAAACATGGACTACAAGCATGCACTGACATAAATACCAAACGAATATTCACGAAAAAGTAGGTTGACAACATTGCATTCCATTGGCCTTCACAATTGAGTTCAAGTGAATAATATTATTATAACAATCAAATGTCTAATGTTCAACCCACGTAATGTATACTTTTCTGTAACATTCAGCTTAATAATGGAATACTGTACTGTCACTAATTCTCTTCAAATAATAACAACAACTATTTCAAACTCGTCATATTCTTCTCCATGTTTCTTTGAGCACTATATATATATATATATATATATATATATATATATATATATATATATATATATATATATATATATGTTAATGCACGGTAGGATATCCAGTTTATTGACCGAGGTCTTGAGGAGCTTCCCGAGACAATTAGCCGAGGCAAACTCGGTCAATAAACTGGATATCGTCGACCCTACCATGCATTAACCTACTTGTTGCATGTTTAACATCCTACTGTAATTAGAGTTCATAGATTATTCAAGTTGAATTAGAGTGGTTGTGTATTGCAATGACAGCTAAAGTTTTATGTCAAACAACCACATTTTGACAGGTGTGAAGTGTTGTTGACGTGCACGTCAGCCCCATAAGGCCACATGCTCAAAAGTATTAGTACAGTACAGTATCCGCGTGTTTTGCCAGCGTGATGTCGGATCAGAAAGAAGAAGTAATAATGACCAGGACGACAACGACAGATAAGACGCGTTGGTTTAAAAAAGCATGCCACTAGTATTAGCCAGCTTGACAGCAGATTTGCTGAAAAGACGAGTACAGCAAGGGTACAATTTTTGCAAGAACACAACTGCCTGCGAATATTTGAAGCATGGAGAAGTAATTGAAACAAGGATGCTCCACAAGAAGAGCAGGTACCGACAGACAGACTTTCTCTCAACAAAGGATTCACAACTAGATGCAGCCAAACCACATTGTCAAAATTCTGTTACATTTACGTTGAGCACAGATCCAAAAATCATAGTGGTGTACTAAGTGATTTACGACATCCAAACAAAAAAGTCACAAGGTAAACTATAGTCAAGCTCCAACTGACTCTGTAAGGTAATAGCATTTTGTGGTTTGTAGTTTATCAGATACGCTAATGAAGAAGCTGGTAACTGTTGCCATCTAAAAATTTTGGATATCTATATCTAAGTAAGTTGCCAGCAGGATTTTCCCCAAGAAGCCTTCTATTAGAAACCTTTGTTATCTACACCTTCATTTGGTCCTTGGTATTCAAAGCAAGTAATCGGTCATAACACGTTGGCTACAATGATGAAAAAAGTGATGACAGCTAAAGCTGGTCTTCCAGTTCGAACCAACCACGCTCTTCGAGCTACTAGTGCAACAAGGCTGTTTCAAGCGGGAGTTCCTGAACATGTCATTCAAGGCAGAACCGGCCACAAAACCCTGCAAGCACTGAGACAATACCAAGAGCCATCTGAATTGCAGCAAATGCATGGCAGCGTGCAAAGTTTTGGATAATGGCCATGCACACACAGATTACACTGACGCAAATTCAACAGCCGTCTGAAACAGAAAGAGAGAATCGATTTGTCATTTCTGACTGTGTCTTTACAAACTGTAGTACTGTGAACATTATTATTGGTAAAGAATAAGCTTGTAATCTAAAATAGGTACGCCCATGTATTGATTGCTAGTTTGTTTTGGTTTTGCTATTTTTTTGTTTTAAGTTAGTTGTGTTTTATGTCAGTAAGCAGTATACAGATATTGACCGGTAAATATACAATATGTGGTTGGGTTGCTATGGTAGGAGTGTAATATAACTAGAAAAAGAATCCTAGCAACGGCGGAAAAAAACACCCAAACATGCAACAAAACGAGAAAAAGAATCCTAGGAACGGCAGAATAAACACCCAAACATGCAACAAAGTTTACTATTAGACATTTTCGGTTTAATCAATTACCTACCACTGTCATATCTAAGAATGAACACTCCAAGATGGTACAACCTGTACTCAGGAATTTTCCTAACCCCTTCAAACATGCGTCCTCATCTATTGTGCATATTTAGCCCTGCCCCAAAGTTGGTGATGTGTTGTGCTAACCCTAACCTTTCAGCTCAAAACACTAAATTCAACAACACAGTGTACTGTTGCGTTCCTGCTGTAGGCATCCGGGGTTTGCATTCCGGTTTTTATTTGTATACATGCATTCCATCTGTTTGTCTGTCATCCTTGTAGTGTGATAATAATATATCTATCTACCTCACACAGGTATACGGAAACGGGGCGTTTGAAAGTGTGGAGTTGAAAGGCCAGCAGCACGTCTGCTCTCTTGTATTAATTATTAGGTTATATAAGCCCTTCCGGCAAAGGAAACCAAAGGATAAACTTTGCATATCAAAGTCATATTCTGATGCAATGAGTGGCGTGATGGTCATTATCCAATTATCTTGTAGGATCAACTGACCCAACAGCTAAAACCTTTTGACATATAGTAGAGCAGCTCTTATATAATCAGTGGTTTAATGAGCACACCTTGTGTAGTAGGCTTGCAGTGAGAGCTTAGCAGTCTAGTGGGCCTTCATATAATATAGACAAGAATGCACATAATAGGATATGTCCCGCTGTCTGAAATCTGCATCCCAACTTCCTCAAATGCGTCCCAGGACGCATCAAATGTATTGTAGGAAAATCACTGTGTACTGTATTTATCATCTCTAGAAACACACATATAGTACAAGTACAGTACATTACAACTTTTTCACTGCCAATTTCTTTACTCTCTAGATCATATGCAGTGTCCTTACTGCAGCCCAATATGATCTCAATTTAGTTGCTATGTTTCCTGCGTGTGCTTCCTGCGTGTGCAATGCAAAAGTACAAAGGGCGCTTCAAGGTTATGAAAATATTGTCTTTTCAAATTAGCAGCTAAGCTCCAAACGTCTGAGGCAAAAATATAAAAAATATTTAAAAAAATAGTAACAGTACAGTATGTTCAAAACATAAAACGTCAAGTGCAGTTCTGTGTTAGTATAAATCCCAACCTGTAATAACACTTAAAACAAAGATAATAGTGTCCAGACAGTCACACATTAAACTGACGAATGTTATCCCTCATTCGTTGCTCATTATAAAAGGTGAAGTACAAAGTGATCCCATCGCCAAGATCAGAAATATGTCATAGTTTACGATCATTAAAGCCTGTAACGAACTAAAGCCGAGAGCTCACTCAAACTGCAAAGTGCAATACCCAAAAAAATTAAAACTAATAAATAGCAGTGCCCAAATTTATTAACTGAAAACAATTTCCACTGAGACATTCTTAATTATTGTATGACCTTTGTGACACCATTCTCTGATGCCCGTACAAACATGTCTTCCTTTTTGGCAACAATGCTGGTTACCTGTAACGTCCGTCTGTCCGCCTGTGTTTAAACACGACTTTGTATTGGATTCATTGTGTTTCTACATGTTGCAGTTTTCTTGCCTCATAGCTGTCTGATGTCAGTTCGCCACTAACAAGGCCTTCTCCTTGTCCAAAAACTGCTTCTATGTAAGCACACATTGACGTGATTGGTTTCAAAGGATGTCGTGAAAACGCTACACCACTGAACTCAGAGTCGATCATCACCTACAAAACAAGGATGCATAATTGACATTATTAATTGTGTACACAACCCCTATGTATACACAGCCGTATGTATGTACAAAAACATAATAACATTAGTGGAAACGTTGACTTGCCTTATTGGTCCTCCAATGTTAAAGAATAAAAAAAGATTGCCATACGCAACACAAATACAACAAAAATGAATTTGTGATGTACATGTGCAGTCCACAATCTATGCTTTCATCATGCTGTTTGTAATTAGTTAATTAATTAATTATATTCCTGAGGTCAAATTGTGCATGTGTCACAAAATGCCATCCTTGTCACAAGCCGTATTACTCATGTCTTTTCGATTGAATCTTGACAGACACAAGAGCTCAAAGTCAACTCAAAAGTGCCTTACAACAGTAACACGCAGTGGCTAGGGGTCTAACAGCTGCACCTGTACTGCAGGGCTAGATGTCTGGCACTTTCTGTCAATTGACCAAAAGTGTCTGGATGTCTGCTGAGCACCAAGCTGACTAAATTGCACTAATCTCCAGTGAGTGTTCATTTATACAGTGCATATCACTTATTCATACGCGGCTCTTTTATCAATATCTTTAGAATTCAGAATGTCCATGTCTAGTCGCTCCTCCTTACCCATGCAAATCTGCTCCCTATTTGACATTATTCTCACGTTTCAATTCTCACGCTATCATGCATGCTTCAGGTGTAGTGTTCGGCACATCAAGTGGTGTGTTGTGTGTGTGTGTGTGTGTGTGTGTGTGTGTGTGTGTGTGTGTGTGTGTGTGTGTGTGTGTGTGTGTGTGGTGTGTGTACATGTACTGTACGAGCGCAAGCATGTTGGCACGTGACTACAGAGTATGGCTGCCCTAACGTATTTTTGTAAATAGCAGTGTGGAAAACACAGAATGCCATAACTACAATGTGAGATTGTTTTAGGATCTCGCACTTCTGCATTGTCATTTCTCACCTGCACGACAACTGCCATCTTCACTCCAGCCACTAACATGCCACAGTCTTGCCTGTGCTTCATAACGCGTTCAGAAAAGCAGCTCGCCCAGCAGCGTCTTACCGCCTCAAGTACCTGGTCGCCACCTCGACGGAACAGATAGGTTTCAAATTGTCCAGCAAACGAGTGCGCAGCACTGTCCTCATCCGTTCCGCTCGAACGCACCGCCACAAATCTATCCTGGAATGCTTCCTCGTCCAGTCTCTTCAGAATCTCTTCTTCTAATTTGTAAGGTATTCGAGCACTTCTAAACGCTTCTCCCACCGCTGCAGCTTTTGAGTGAATGTCTTGAGAGACGGTGAGAAGTGGGACTAGTTCGTTCTCCTCGACAAACTCGTCGAACGCTCGTGTCGTTAGACAGAACCATGACGGGACGCGGCAGAAATGGAATTGGCTCATTCGCCATAGATTTATTGCTTTTCCTCCACCGGTCTTTTCCAGGTCATCTTGAGGACTGCTGGGATCGGTAATCATGACTAGAAAACTACTCCCTGCACATCCCGTATGTGCACGTGAATGAAAGTTACACACATATAATCTCAAAATGTGTCTAAAATGCTCGATTTATTCTTTAAAAATGTATGACAAGGAAATATGATAGTCCAGTAGAAAATTCGGATATTGTAAATGTAGTTCCCGGATTTAATCGTTAATATTAAATTGTCTCCTAGCAATTGTTGTAGAAACGAGGCAGGAAACTGGCTGTTCTTGTTCTACCATCATTTCGAGACTCTCTCTCTTTATTCTTTTAGCAAGGATCAGAACGGATATGCTAGAGCTGCTACTCGCGGGAATCAGACCTGATGGTAAGTGCAGCACATGCTAGCACTATACTCTTCATGCTCAAGGGCACAAATGCGCTAGACAACCGTTTCATCTGTTTGTTTATGAAACCCAGTGATCTTAGCGCTTGTGCGGTGTATCTTACCTACTGTAGGTTTCCCAGTTGCCATGACACTAGAGAGGCGTGACTTCACTTAGTAGACACACCACATGCAGTTGACAAGTTCATTAGGCAAACTGATTAATTTCTTGCAGACTGAAGACAAGAAACCTAAGAAAGCTGGAGGAAAGAAGAAAGCAGCTGGTGGTAAGAAGAAAGGTGGCAAGAGGAAAGGCGGAAAGAAGAAGAAGGGATCATCAAAGAAGAACGCCAGCAAAGAGCCCAAGAAACCCGTTGATCCAATGGGTTCGGGAGCAATGAAAAATGCCTACTACATATGCCATTCGGCTGTAGACTTCTTAGAAAAGAGAGGATTCGGTTGGCCAGAGAAGCCAAAGACGAAGAAGAAAAGAAAGAAGAAAAAGAAGTAGAGAGTGAGATGCATGTGAATGGTAGCAAGTAGTGTAGTAGAAATCTTGCCATATGGATATAGCTCACTCCTGTCAACACTTTTGTATCCGATTTGTATACCAATCTAAGATTAATTAAATTATTAATATATTTTTGGTATGTGTAGCCTAAACAGACCACTCCTTCTGGCTAGGTTCCTATAGACACGTGCGCTACATGTCACGTGTGTATAGGTCCATGTGGTTTCACGTGTCCTTGATTTATTGACTAAACAATACATGTAACTGCACGTGTACACTACTCGATATGACACAAATAGCAAGAATCGAGATCTTAAAACATCACAAATGTCTCGGCTGTCTTGTCTACAATATATTTGTACTGCTATGTGTATAAATGCTAACAACAATGATGAAGGGATGCGGTTGAGTTCAGGAGGATTCGAGTGTCACCTCCGACTGCGAGACGTGCACCATTCCTTCTTGACCAACATCGTATTCGGCCTCTCCATCTTCTTTTATCTCCGTCACGGTCACGATTTCTGTAGTGGGTATACTTGAAACGAGAACTGCTCCTTCGGTTTCCACATGAGCTGATTGTGATTGCCCGTTTTCAATGTAGGATGCAGTATCACCAATGGGAGCCGCTCCTGCACCATCCAGGATGTGCGAGGCAGCCACCTCGGCTAGAGCTGCAACACCTTGTGCTGCTTCTCCTTGTAGTACTTGTGCCGCTTGAGCATGCGCTTGAGCCACGATGGCTGCCGTGTTTGGATCCGACAGATCAACTGCCAGGTACGAGATGGTGCCATCCGGGTTGATTTGTTGAATAAGCTGAGTGTTGGGTGGAAGTTGTTGTAGCTGCTGAGCTGTGAGTCCTGGTAATCCATGATGGTCTTGCATTATCACAGCTGTTTGTCCTACATATTGTCTCTTCGCAGCCGGCTCATCTGTACCATCATTCATTTCAGGGAAAAGATCCTGTCGACCAAAATGAGTGTAACAATTCTTGACAATCTGCCTCAGGGCCTCCGTCCACGGGGTTCTCCTCTTCTCTTCCTCACTTCTCGCATCACTTCTGACATTCTGCCAAGGTAAACCCTCTGGCCACCAAGGCGGCTTCAAATCTTCCTTGCCCCATCCGGGTTTCGGCCGACCTGTAGCATACTTCAGCATCTCGGGTATGAAGGCACGCAACTGAGCTTGTGTCATCTTGTCCAGCGGTGTTGGGATGCCGTCGCAAACGAGAGCTGGCAGACTATGCAACGACTCGTCGTGACGTTGAGGAGTGGGAGTCTGTTGTTGTAGAGCGGCAGAGAGCTGACTCATTATGACGTCTCGGTGTTTGTTCAGCGACTCCTCCATTGCCGGCGAGCCTACCACCTTGAGCTGTTGAGAAGGCGCAGACTTGGACGGCTGGCAGAGAACGACGGCAGCGTGCTGCCCTATACGCGCGTAATACTCGTCAATCGTGCTTTTCAGCTTCCTCAACAGTCGCGTCGACTGACGCTTACGCACCGACGGGTTTGTCTCGAATAGAAAGCCACTCGGTCGTTTGCGCTTCCTTCCCGTCGCAACAGCTGCGGCCGCCGCAACGCCAATGGGCCCCGCAGCGGCCAGCTGCGACGTCAACTCGTCGTCGCCGACGCTGGCGAGAAGCTGCGCGTCGTCTAGCCCTTCCTCGTCCGACGACGAATCGCTCATGTCGTCGAGGTCTTCGATGGCGCTCTGAGACGTTGACATCATCGCGTATCGATCTCGGGAGGTTATCGAGAGCGAACGGGTCGGAGTTTCGGCCTCCGTCAATCCGACGCCGTCGCCGCGACTCGCGTAATCGTCTGCAATTTGTGCGATGGCTTCGTCTCCATGGGCGCGAACATGGTGTGTTGCATGTTCTTGATGGCCAATGGCGAGCTCTTCTTGACTTTCTGTCAGAGTCTGGTGGTTGACCGGGACCGCACCCAGTTGGACGGCGTCGTTCAATCTATGAGTCTGCGTAGATGCCATCCGGCCCAAGGCGCAGTCTCTTGGTCGTCTTGCTCGAGTTTGCGCGTAAAAAAACAATATGGAGGAGCCACAAAGTGAGCATGCGCAAAACCGTTCTAACGCACGTTAACTATAATACAAAAGTAACAAGCAATTTACACCTACAGGCTACTACAGACCTGATGTGTCTCTATCACTTCCTAATAATTAAATATCAACCAGGACTACCACAGCTTGTGAGAAAATAACGCACTAAGTAAACATCTGCAAACAGCAGGTCAGAACATTATTCATTAAAAAGCCTCCAATAAAAGGCAACAACACTACCCAAACGTTTCAGTTAAAACACTCTAAACTCGAACTCAAAACTCAACAAAACATTTCTCTACCATAGACTTTAATTTCAACCAGGCAATGTTTTCGACTCACTGTCGCCTAGATAACTATCGTTCGCTCGAGCTACCCCTGCATCAATCAGCAGCTTGGCAATGCCGACATCTTCATCGTCAGCACCAGTGTTGTACAGACTAATGAACAACCTGCCTGGATACCTACAGAGTAGATGGTTATCAGACTGCTCGATCGAAATTCTGCGAAATAACTGACCGAAAATGAACTTGAGCACAAAGAAGCTTTCCAACAGTACATTGATGAAATAACTCTCTGTCAATGACACACAATGGCTGTTTACATTACACTAACTTTCAGCACAAGTCACTTACTAAATTTAGGCACAAATGAATATAAAAATATAAGGGGCCGTCCGTAATTGTCAACAGATTTTACAAAACGAAAAACTTTTGTTCTTTTCGTACCCCACCCACCCACCCACCCCTCAAAACGAAAGTTACATTAATGTTGATATGATGATATATGACCCAGGCATATATATCTAGACAAAAATGTCTACATATAACAAAGAACACTACACACTTTCAAGAAGGCTAAGCTCGAGATTTACTAAAACAGAATGACAGATCGCTGAGCAACCCATACAACAATCGCTGAGCGTTGTCAATCCCAAGTTGCCACTCTTGCACACGAGTGACGGTAGTGTGACTATAGTATTTTGCGTTCAATTATATCCGAATCCAGCATTCAATTATCCAATTGAGGCATTCAATTATCTGATTTGCGCATTCAATTATCCAATGTTCTGTCATAGAAGTACCAAATTATAGAAATAATTATTTCAGTCTGACACGTAAAGTCAAAGCCGTGCACATTTCTTTCATGACGTCTTTCTATGATGCTCACTCACGTTTCAGCTGAACAATAAATGATTGATTCAACCAAGGTGGGAAAACGTCGTGAAATTCGAACTCTTGATTATAGCTATAAACTCCCGCAACGACGCATGATGGACTGTTGCATGGTATCACGCAGGACGCGCGGTTTACAAAGTATGCGGATTACACCATGATTGACGGAGCAAGGCGTTGTAGGCTTCCTAGATATGTAGATTTAGTTCGCTCCCAACAGCTTACTTAGACCTCCACAGAAACATGGAACATCAAGATTAGTGAAAAGAAAATTATCGTACAACAAACGCTAAAAATTCACGCTAAAGTCAAGATTAATTACAAATTATTGCGTCTAGACAGCTGATGAATGATGATATTTGAGCAGCTGCCCAACCACAGACTATGTAAGTTATTTAGTTCTTCATGTTATTGCACAGCCATACGCAACGGATAATAGAACGCCTGAATCGGATAATTGAACGCCGGATTCAGATAATTGAATGAGAAATACTATAGTTGCATCACTGTCTGTCAAAGGGTGTTTCTAATTCTCAGCAATTAAAAACTATGATAACAATGCTCTTAACTGTCATTTCCTAGAGAACAGTCACTCCTGCAAAGTTTCATTGGTCAAGTTATTTCGTATTATTAAACCCACATAAATGGTCTTCATGTTCTCGAAGAATGCCTTCCTGTCGTCCAAAGGAGATAACTTCCACAGTGCCTCAATGACAGAGTAGTAGAGACTACTACTAATGTTCTCAAATTTTGAGAAGAACGGATTCTTACTGCGCCGTCGACCAAAAAGGGTTTTCTGTATGGTAGGCCGCCATGTCTGGTTTCTACCTGGGATGCCAGAGCAGTTTGCATGTATACATGTACTACGCTGTACACCGTTATCAACATTTTTTACCAAAACAAAAATGGCTTTCAACCCACCCACCCACATGCAAAAGTTTTTCGTTTCGTAAAACTGTCGACAATTACAGACGGTCCCCTAAGGCCACGTAAAATTAATTACTTATTGATTGTCAGAATTTCTAAAAAATGGGACAAACGGTTGACTTCTATTGTTACGTTTCTATTTGTTAATTGATATGTGTATGTCTGCCATGGTTGATTTACGTTATGAAAACCTAATACGGGCATCCATCATAAAACTGCAACAGCAAAGAGCCATGATCTCAATGGAAGACAAGATGCGTGAACAACAAACGAGTAATGTTCTGCACTCTTATCCACACTCATGGAATTTGTTGACATCACAATGCCACTGATGCGAGTAAAATCTCAGCTAACAAAAAGGCACTAGAAAATGTCTCAGCTCTACCTGGTATCCTGAGTACGTGGAAAGCTATAGGCTAGCAGCTCAATGGTATACACATGTCCAATATGTCAAACGTAACAGTAGGCACGTGGACCTGCCACATATGTTCGTGCAGTAAACAGTACACATACAGTACATACCATAAAATTTCAAAACCCAGAATTAAAATAAAAAATTCGTGGAGCAGGCTCAAAATTGGGATGGACAATGATGATCAATAAGTAATAAATTTGCATGATCTAATTTCTATACATTACGAGTAAGATACAAAGACTTCCAAACATGGCAATCCAATATGTTACGAGACATTGACAATAATAATCAGAAAAAGCATTTTCAGTGTAACTTGTGATGTGGACAAGACATCAAGAATGAAAATATCGAGATAAAATGTTATTCTGGTGTAATCGTGTTACCTGGCATCTTGTGACCATTCAGTTCCATATGGCTCGACTCCTACGAGATGACATTCCACAGACTGGAAAGGAAGATGTTGAAACCTCTGATCCATTGGTAGCAAGCTATCCTCAGAAACGTACTCGCAATCTCCATAGTCAACCCAGAATACCTACAACATGACCACATGTCCAATTTGTGTGTGTGTGTGTGTGTGTGTGTGTGTGTGTGTGTGTGTGTGTGTGTGTGTGTGTGTGTGTGTGTGTTGAGCGAAGGAAACGACCGGACTATTCTGGAAGTCCATTTCCCCAGTGGGCAATTACTGTAACTTCCAGAATGGAGTATACCTAATTAAATATATTACCATGTGACGAGCTACCAAGTGTGTTCACAAAAATCATGTGATCTTAAATTGCTACAGTATTCTCTTAACTTGATATTTTCTACATGCAGCCACCACTGCGTTTTGATAAGGGATGTACATTGCATGTACACTTGCTTACTTGTGCTGCTATACCACCAAATGTAACCCCCATGGCAATGTGTGGTTACCTTGTCACCATACGCAATGCATGCACATTGCTGTTTACAAGCATACGATGCCGAATTCACGCTCTGTCTCCATGCGCTTACATTTGTTTCCACAAGACATTCATGCTCTGTCACTGTGCTTACATACGGTACTAAGGTCAGACCTAATGTAAGTTCGTTTAAATAGCTTACACAACGTTTTCATTCACAAATCACGTGTAAGCTAGTGTGTACACGGTAGATGTGACTTCGTTACGCAGTGCACATCCGAGACGCACACCATGATGGCTGCCAAAACGCCTAAAATAGTAAATCTTAGAAAGCAAGACATTTCTAGCCAGTCTCATCAAACTTTGCACTCGAGATAACCAAAATGGTCTTTGGATTACGAACATTTCCAAAGCTTCTGACCATCATGGCTTCAACAATGGCTATTCCTCCATTACGATAAGACTGAAGACGAATACGAATTACTGTAAGACTTCGACAAGAATCGACTATTTAGAGATTCAAACAAGACATTCATGAATAAATGTCACAAAATAAGTCGCTGCCCATTTGTCAAATTCTTAGAGGTCATAGCAACCATTGCTGTCCTTCTGCATGGTTGTGTATCCCTATCCACTGACACTAATTTGGAGTATTCAGCCAATCAAACCTCAATCGAATGAGAATAAGTGGAAGTCATCCATCACAAGACAAAGCATGTATACACACATACATACAGTACATACAAATATACCATATTACCCCGCCTAGAAGGGCAGGAGCTCTTATTAGAACACTTGGCACTATGTGCTTTCGTCCAGTGTGGTTAGGGAATAAGGTAGAAGCCATGGAATTCCTTGGAGATCACAGACAAAGGAAAACATCAATGGTAGCTACAGTTTCTGATGAAATTTTGCAGGATTTCTAACTGATGCACAGAGCAGTTGTCACTGAAAATATATTTGTGAAGGAAGCAACCAAATAAGAATCAGAAATATAACTATCAGTGATGTCTTCTTTGTCTGCAATCCTTCAAATTCCATGGCTTCTACCCTATTCCCTAACTACACTCACTGTACAAAAGCACATAGTACCAAATGTTCTAATCAGAGCCCCTGCCCTTCTAGGCGGGGGTAATACGGTATGTAACATTGAGAGTGCTTGTTGATTTGCATATACACATGAATGGAATGTATATATGCATATCCATGGGCATATCCACATACCCTACTGGACAAAATATTGGTGAGAAATATTCATTGGTGGTTTCAGTCACCACCAATAGATAGCATTTGCTAATGCTTTGCCTCAAAATGCTTCCATGGCAACCCATGTGGTCATGTGGGCATAATGAATAGAAATAGTAAATATAAATAATCCAAGACATGAAATTACAAAATAAAATCCACGACTAGACATTTTCAAGAGAAGTGCAAACATAAATTCACACCAATATCTCATAAAAACAATGTCCATCATTCTGTGCGTGATAAATTCTATTTAAAATGGGTGACTGTCTACATCTCATCTAAACAGAAAGCACTGCTGCAACTAAAATCGGTTGGCAAACTGTATATGTATGTATGTACGTATGTATGTATGTATGTATGTACATACGTATGTGTGCACAACACATGCAATAAGGAACACAACCTTTACAACTCCGTCTGCTTTACTGCCATCAATAACAACAGCTCTGTACCATTGTTTATCTCGCTGAGAAAGTGCACACACCCACTCGCCAACTGACACGTCAATAACGTCGTGACTGAACCGACTCTTGCTGTTACCAAACTTCCTATCCATCATAGACGTCACGATACCACTACAAGCAAACACCAAATGTATTTCATAGTCACTCACTGCAACACGTCCGTCAACTCCGCCAATTTCTGCCCATTTGTCTCATCCGACTCTCCATCTGACAACAACTCATTAAGATTACCACTCAGCATAAGTATAACAAATCGCTGTGCAATTACCGGAATCATAATCATCCATCATGTTTCGTGATCCCTGTGGAAGTTGCACCCAAAATAGATGTGGATGAGTCACAGCAGTCACAACGACCGATATCCAATTTCCAATCGCTGGCAAAGAAATGAGGTTTTTGCTCACGTATACAGCCCCAGCATCGTCTGTCCATTTCAAGAAAAAAATAATTTCAACAGACAAATACATATAGCAAACAAGCATAAAGCTAACCAGGTGCTACATGCTTGTATCGACAAGTATCTCCTCTTCGACACCAACCTAGACTATAAAAGCGACAAATGCTCTTCTCGTCGCGTCTGCCTTCTGAATTTGCTGAGCAAAATGCAGGTATATTAAAACAATGACCGCGACATTATGAACTTGTTTACCGTAGCCAAACAAAGCCACATCTGCATCATCCGGATTGAGACGATACGTGTTTCTAATAGACTCGTGTTCTGCTCTCATTGGATCCCAATCACCAAATACATCGTCTACACTAGGTGAAGCAGCAGCCACCAAGTTGTGCCCCTGATTCACTGAATGCTCATCGGATTGCTCATCTGTTGACAGTCATCATACCCAAAATGTAAATTCAATTATTACTGCTAAATTACCGTCTTGGTCTGTAGTCACATTCTTTGGCTTCAATGTCCACGAGTCAGCAAGTCTGGCATCGACCAATGACTGGTTGATATAAACTTCAGGCACAGATGTCGTGTCATACAAGTGCAACCGAAGAACTGGATCCAGCTCTTCACATGTACTTGACAAACGACGTTGAATAGAACTGCTGCTGCGGCGATTCAAATCTATAAGAACACACGTCATTGTAATGAACGGAAATAACATTCAGTCTGCGTGCAGTGAGAAAGGAAGTGTCGTCACTGCAAAACCAGAGCTACGAATGACAGTTAGGTTACTAACATTGCAAACCTAGGAATCTCAAAAGGTAGTTGTAAAGTATACGTTGCAACTTTGCAGAGTTGGTGCAATTGTGATATGACGAGAAAATGTCCTTGTAAGTTGCAAAATGAATGTGGATATGCATAAAACCTGATGAGACTGACTGCACTTCACTGTGCGCTTGCAGTCCCATATGCCACTAGAAAAGACTGCCTGTAGACATAAAAGTCCTACTAAAAACATAAAGCCTTGCATTATCCGTGCAAATGCACTGACTTGTGATAACTAGAATGTAGCACAAGAGTATACTAACCGTCTCGGCTAACAATAAATCTTGAAGTCATGCACTTCAATAACCTGCCCAAGTTTACCTTATACTACTCGGTGCCTCTCTACATTTAATGCTTGTATGGCTAAACACAGCCCTAAAGCCATGTTACACAATGATGTCCAGCCAAAAAAAATCATCATGATGTGACCGCCAAATTTTACATCTCGTCTTCCTTTCTGTAGATCAAATTGCACGTTCAAATTCTGTTTTCTGTAAAATATGATGCACTTGGTGCCAAAGAAACGACAATTTGGTACCCAAGTTACACCAAACTTCACTTTTTTATATTAAAATTACAAATGATCTTCTGTGAGGTTTCCTCATTTGTAGTGGTAACTATGATCTTACATCAAGCAGTGCACCATCTCCAGCTCAACCAACGGTATTGAATATGTAAGTATAATTTCAAGTTTGCAGAAGTGCAATCCAGCCAAATGCATGCAAAACATTGCCACTTTAATTACACACATTAATAGTCTGTTTACACAACCACTTGTAAACGAGTCAGCCCATACTGACTCAGTTCGTAAGGTATGTGTAAACGTGGGCTGAGCCACGCTGAGCTGTACTGGCTTGGTTTTGGCATTTCTAGCTTGGCTAGCCCACACTAATTTGGGTCAAGTATGCCATGTAAACACTACCGTTGCTGGATGAGAGCTGGGCATGCTCAGTTTGTCAACTGGCGGTGGACCTATTCCTCGTATAAATAGGAAATTGTCTCGTAAACGTTCTGCACATTTCTTGAATAACGTATACAGCTTGGATTTTGCCCATTGCAAGCGTGAGCTACTGCAAGCTATGTCAATCTCAAGTCCCGTATTCCCACACCTATTGCTGCATGCCAGTATGAAGATGAAGAATTCAAAGAAATGGAATGAACCAACATCCTACAGTAGCATGTATAGTTGCTAGCTGTTGAAGATTAGGTAGTTTGTTCTGTTGTGTTGCACGTCATCATGGCTAGAAACCGTAATTGTAGGTCTCTCTTCAGGTACTGTACTCATTTCAAACCAGCACAGCAAATATTCCCAGCATGTGGTTTTTACCCCGTTATTTGCGGCATGCTGGTAATCCTCGGGGTATACCGGCACTCTACTATTTTGCAGCTTATACCAACGATGAATACGGTAGGTAACTCATGCTAGCGATGTGTCCATCAGAAGCTGCCTTGCTTCTGAAGAGTATGTCGTGTAAACATGGGCTATAGTGTGCTATGCTCACACAGACTTGGTGTGACTTAGCTAGCTATGTGTGATCATGTAAACACGATATAAAACGTTGATTACCAGGAGAAGATGCTGCCGAACTTGTTCTCGATCTTGGCGATCTTGCTTTACATTTTGCTCTCTTTGAAGGAACAACTTTTGCAAAAAGAACTCGAAAATCTCCAGTGAGCTTCTCAAACAACTCAGATGCGGCTTTTTGCCATGTTGCACTGAGATTTGGCGTGTCGCGTCGACACGCCTGTTTGCCCTCCGGACCAGCCACGGTGTAAGCCAGCCATTCGTCATCCTGCTCTGATTCATTTTGAGACGTGCTGCTTGGTGGAGGAGTCAATTCATGAGGACATAACTCTGCCAGAGTGCACTCAACTGCTTGCTTTGGCAGGTCCAGAAACCGGTCGGGCAACGAATAGACATCACTAGGGCACACCCACTCTCTATTGCCATAGTCAACATAGTTAACACATACTTCACCAGACTGAATGCCTACAGTCACTGAGCGACACCAGCGACAATCATCTCGAAACATGACAGCACAAGGTTGATCAAGTTTTGGATACACCAATGGTGACATCACTTCGTGATTGCAGTATTCGTTCAGTTGATGCATAAGCGTGTCAAATTTCTTTAACTCCTTGCCAATAACGTGAACGTAGAACCTACCAGGATTTTGCACATGAGAAACCATCACTTGGAGGTCTGCAGCTTCTTCACACGAGACAGATGAAGCAGGAAACGATCGATAAGTAAGACCGTGTAATGGCAATACCGGTGACTCTGTGTGTGTTGTATCACGTGCTTGTTCTCTTTTGTCAGACACGGGAGATGTATTTCTATTACTCTGGTCTTTCTTGCCTTCGCCACTTGAACTGCTGTTGCAGCGTCGTCTGGCAAGGGCTATTTTCCTCGAGCCCTTTGATCCACCAGAATTAGATCCTTGAAGTGAGCCTGTATCCGTCGGAGATTTCAACTGTGATTCTTCTGTCGTACTCATGGTCGGCGACAAGCTTGATCCACGATGCTCACCATCATTACTTCCATAAAAATACACAGCTGCAGTAGCTTCACTAGCTTGCTGTTGTGGAAAACTAATTGGTGCTTGATTCTGTGGTTGGTTGAATGTCGGCACAACAGCAAGACCAGCATTAAGCATCATATTGCCAATGTTCAGCTTCTGTGATCCCCACACTGCATACAATTCAACCAAAGTATGTTCTTGCATGCTTGGTAGCTTGACAATCGACACTAGCAGAGTCTGTCTTGCTATTGCCTGCACAAACCAACTGCGAGCAGTATCAGACCACAATTTCGGATCAGGTCCTAATGCTTGAACTCCATTCAACGAACAAATCACTGCTTGTGCTGGCAGATCAAAAAACTGCTCATCAAGAGGTCGAATATCAAGAACCGATACCTCCTCCTTGTTACCGTAGTCAACATAAAGAACACAAACTCGAAGCAGTGAAACATTACTGGCTGCAACCAGAAGTGACTTGTTAGAAACAAGAAAAGCAAACAAGGGTCACGTACCTGGTGGAGTAATACTGACAACACAAGCACGATACCATTGTCGGTCTGTGCTGTAGCAAGCAGCACATACACTCCCTACAGCAGGACACCACACAGGCTGACCAAGAACACGTGGAGACTGCATTGAAAAGTGCACACTAAACACAAAAACACATCACTGTTTCTGATTACAATTTCCGAATGGAATCAGTGTATTTCACCGTAGCCTTGCCATTAGCTGATCAAGCTGCTGGCCTCCTATTTGTATCCAAAAGCAAGACGGACTGACAGCTTCAGTCACCACAACTTGCATGGACAAGCCTTGTCTTAGTGGAAACGGTCGAAGGCCTACCACAACTGGACTCCGAGGCATTGATAGCACCGGGGTACAAACAGGAGTAACAACCGGGGTGACAACTGGGGTAACAACAGGGCTATACAGAGGAACAACAGCAGGTGTTGCTCTGTTTTGATATATAAATGTAGGATTGGTGGTTGGCCAGGTCAGTCTAAGAGCTGATCTCTGCACCCGATCCTGATCGTTGCTCGTTGCTGGATACGTCTTCTCAGCTGATTGGGAAGCTGTTCTGTCATTTAGTGAGTTACTCGTTGCATTAGATTTCAAAAATGTGAAGGGCGATGCCTGCAGTTTAGATGTTGAAAATGTAAAATGGGACGACTGCTGCTTGGATTCCGTGTGCTTAGATGTTGAAATTGCGAATTGCAATGACTGCTGCTTGGAATCCATGTTACCTCCACATTTACTTTTGCTATCGTCGTGACTGCTTTGACTTTTCTCTGTTACAACTGAAGTGATATCAGACTTGAGACTACTTGCCTTCTCACCTTCTGACATCAACAGGTCCATAACTCTTTGACATAGTTGAGCAGCTTCCTTTTCGACGACTGCCAATTTTGGTAGTGTTCCAGTTTCTTGTTCGTCTTTTGATGTGGGGATATCCAATCCAAACAGAAGAAGGTTGTCCAGGCAAGACTGTAGTTTCTGACTAGTCGCTGAAAACTGAGCACAGAATGCCTGTTTATCTGTAACTTCAAGTAATAAAGAAGCAGACGTCGATGCCTATGACAAAAGTAAAGTGTTAATTCAACCAGTCACATTACTTAGTACTACAAAATACAAATCAGCTTTTGATATCCAATAACTACTCTAATTTTGTAACTGTTCGGCATACATTTAATTTCGGCAATTTCGGCAAAGGGTCTGCCATGCCCAAATTAAATGTCCACACAAATTTAATGCCCATTCAAATGTTGGATCAGTTTCTTCTGAAACATTCAAAACAGACATTAGTAGTACTATTAGTATATGTACTGTAAGCACATTCATATCTTTGCCAAAAATCTGGACAACTGTCAGCACTTTCACCAAACAAATAAAATTGTGAAATTACTATTACATTACAACCTCTTGCACTTTCTCTAGAAAGCAAACATCAGCTCCTCACTACTATCTATGCCTCCTTAAAGACGATTGCACAGAAAGTGAATTACAGATGCAATCCCAGTAAAAACTGCAATGAGAGCACCTTCCTGGCCGTGCGAGTGACTGTCAAAGATCACAACTGCCGCATTCTCGGTGACAACAACTGCCACTGATCTCCGTTTTGCAATGAAAACAGCAGCAGTAGTATTCGAGTACATCTGTCACATACTTGTCAAGAATTGATAAGCTCTCCAGAGCACAACATAAGTATCACGGGACTTTGACACCTAATACCAAGAATTCAAACTTCAACAGCGCATGTCGTGCTAATCAAAAATGGGGAGGGGTTGGCTACGCGAGACTACTTACCTAGTAGTAGTTTAGAACGCGCCGAATGATATGATATGCGTCTACTACTCTATTTAGTATGTGAAGGTTCCTGCCAACCACCTTACGCCGAATAGCAACTTAATTTAGCCGAAAATTTAGATCGCTAAACATTTATGAAATTAGAGTACTTGTTACATTAAGGCAAATTATAAGAGCAACAATGACTGCCTAAGAGACACTACTGTCTGTTCCCCATACGTGTGAACTTTGAAAATCATCTATATCTCCGCTGTTTTTGGACTTTCGGGATGATCTCGGTATCGTTAGAAACCGTTAGGTCTGGCATTTTTGTTTATCAAATTATCTAAGCCTTTCCTACAAACGAAATGGAAGGATAATACTCCTGCATATCAAAGAGAAATGGTTGGAGCAATGGTTATTATCCAATGATGTTGTAAGACCAACGGATCAGCAACTGGAACCATTTAAGATAACTGGTGTAACATGGTCCAACTGGAGCAGCTCCTAGTGTTCTAGTAAGCACACCTGGTGTGACCTCTACTTCATTACTCACTTCCGAATTCGCACTTACGGGAACGAACAGTACATAATCTTCACAACAATTGGGTCTACACATAGATCTAGAAGATGATGTTATGCAATTGAAAGAAAGAGTATTGTTGACCTTCGAGAACCAAACGCACTGTGCATGGCGTATGTCCTTTATGAGCTTCCAATAAGAATGATAATTACAAACAGTAATTAGAGTGCTCTAACGAAAACTGTCTCATGAACATTGGCAGTTTGTGAGTGGCTCATTCTCTGTGGTTGACATATGACAAAATGTAATACTGCTCTGATTGAATCACTTTGACTGCAAATTCCTGAGCGTCTCACTCTGGCTATGCAAGACTAATATACATTTAGCACCTACTGTATTGTTAAGTCACATGACTTCTATAAAAGTCCCATTTCTTATGGCTCAAAACAGCACAGCATACTAATCTTTTTACAGCAACTGAGTATCTGGGTTCTTTCCATGACACATTAGTTCCAGCTTCCTATACTATAATACACCAACTCATGCTTCCGTCTGTCTGGATGTCTGTAACGCGCTGATCGACACGACGCCGGTCTCGGATCGCCGCAAAACGCGGCGGAAGAGTCAAGATCGGCCGTCGGAGACGAACTGTCGAGTTGGATTTCGCCCGGACTGCCTTCAATGGCCAGAAACAAGACTTTGGTGGCCTGAAATGAGATGCACCGGAGTTTGTTCAATTACCAGAGTATGCGAATGTGACGTATGCTTGCCAACCACTGTATGCCATCCTCTGGTCTAGAGTAGAGTACAAGATGCGCCCGCCGCAGACAGAGGTTTAAGACGGCTCACAGGGCCGAGTGTTCGTGCGTGCGTGTGTCCGTACCTATAGATGTTATCATTTACGTCATGAAAGGAGCGTCTTCATTGCGGAAGTGGCGTCATTCTCCACGAATAGATCATGACGTTTTATGTGGGAAGAGTCTGAGATGGGAAATCCAAACTGTGCTGTCTGGAGTGTGTGTTGTGTGTGATGTATAGAGTAATAGGATGCGTGTATTGTAAACGCGCGAAGATAAATTGCTACCGCCTATAGGACGGGGCGATATGACGTGAGCTCGCCAGCCACGCCATCCTCTAATGTTATAGTAGAGTGCAAGATGCGCCCGTTGCAGTCAGAGTTTAACTAAAGCAATAGGACGCGTGTATTGTACGTTCTAACGTGCACTGTAGCTGAGTAGATTAAAAACTTGCCAAATAAGTGTGTGTGTGTGTGTGTGTGTGTGTGTGTGTGTGTGTGTGTGTGTGTGTGTGTGTGTGTGTGTGTGTGTGTGTGTGTGTGTGTGTGTGTAGATTGTCTCTAGAGTAACACGTGGACCCACCCTACAGTGAGATTGTGAGATGAGGGCTACTCAACGTGCCAAATAATTGACGACTGGCGAAAGTTAATTTTTATGTATTCTTCGCTTCGACATAGCTACTATCTAGGTGTTAGCGCAATTCCTACTGCTCAAACACAACAGTTCATGTAAAGTCCATATTTCACAGCACAATCACACATTTCAGAAACACAATATCAGCAACATGCAACTGTGCTGTGAAGCTTACATAGTACCTAGACTCATTGATTGACAGTGTCACTCAACCAACTGTCAGGCAAAAATGCCATTAATTAACGAATGTAAAACAAGAAATTCTCCGTGGCGTAAAAATTTTGGTGCCTTCTGAAATTTTGTTTCGATAGCAATATTTTTCGGTGAGACTTCACATTTGCGCAGTGTGCACTGCGTGGTGGGTACTACTGGTACATCTCTGATCTTCTAGAAAGACTACTTGACATTCCTATAAAGGACTATCATCTTTGTTTCTTGGACATTGTCAAGTAGTATCTCAATCATCTATTACTGTAGTATTAGTTTCAGTTGCAGGAACTGGCCTACAACTCACTAGTTGACAGCAATTATCTTTGATAATAAGTGCAATAATTTACTATGTTCACAGACATTGCTGCTGGCTCCTAGAGGTTTGACAACTTACACAAAATTTAGGTAGACATTTACTTAGGTATTGTAAATCCACAAATTTTCGTACGCAACAGTTTCGTACATTTGATGAGAAGAACTTTCATACATATCTTATTTCTGTACTTGTACGGGGTTTAATGAAGAATTTTAGCACACGCTAGTATAGGAAGTGCTTCATTCTACATAATCAGCGGACGTCATTCGCGAGTTCTAAGCTAAAGTAAAAAAGTCAAAAAGATAAAAAAGAATTACTACCACTACCAAAGAGAGCTGCAGCATCTGGAATCTAACAAGAGGACATCACAGTTGCGAATAATGGTGTAGATGAATCTCTCGATATCGAGATCACTTGGCAGCTATTTGCAGAAAGAGAGAACAATATCACATCTATGACTTCAAGAATACGCTGACCATTACTGAGTCACTGAAGAAAGTGGACTTATGAGGGTACACGTTCGTTTGCAAAATTGATAAATCACAGAATCACAAACTTGACCATTCAATCAATCCTCAATGCGTATCGAAGAGAGTTGCTAGTATTGAACTGACGGTCTGAGAAAATGGTACAACTAGCAGGAAAAGGTCGCACCAGACGCCTTCTTCTTGGACAATAGGCCGAAAAAGTGATGACTTACATTGCTTGCATGCCTTGCAAGACAGTAGCTGCATCATCACCGAAGGGTACTGTTGGGGTGCGCATTAGGACTAATTTGAAAGAACAAACCGTCACTACGCATGCCGCGAGAACATCAACTGTCTGGTTCATCTTCTTTTATGATCTTGCTAAATGTCTGTCAGAGTAATTTCAGACACAGTTTGAGTTGAGTGACATCATAATGTTGCGAACTAGACATGTTGTAAGCAGAGAGTTTCAATGTAGTTGTGTTGTGGTACATCAACATCACTAGTGATGATTGTAATAACAGTTTGTCATCCAAGAAAATTTTCGTATGCATTTTAATTTAGTATATTTAGGAGTTGTAAGAATATCAAAAAATTAACGAAAATTTGTGTATTTACACTACTTCATAGCTCATACCGAAATTACCAAAAATACTTCATCACCGAAAATTCCTTGGTTTACAGTAATCCGGGAAACGGATATCATGAAAATCTGACCAGACAACATCATGCACAAACTGATAAAAATCTAAAACTTCCACTCATACGCAAGTTTACATTCGTGATAACTAAACAAACAAAACAAGAGCTGTGCATGTAAACAGCTAACACACCTAGCCGCACAATCTACGGCACAGTACATAGCACTCACCTCCGCGGTCGCTTCCGATACCGACTCAGTCTCTCGCAGTTTGTCTCCCGCTGCGTTCTTCGCTTCTTCACACGCGTCGTCTAGGAGCTGCAGCATCTCTTGCTCTTTCGCTCCAATGAGCTTTGCAATACGAGAGAAAGAAGACGCAACTCTGTGTCTGCAAACATCTCTTTTCTTATCGAACTCCTCTATTTGCGAGCGTAAACAGTCGCGATAGACATCGAGGGGTTCCGTTAATTCAGACAGTTTTGTTATTCCTTCCTGAATTCGCTGTTTTCCGCTCTCTAGCGGATCTCTGCGCACCGCCATATGGGCGGTGTTGCAACTTCCGACGCTCGTACGTACAGGGAGACTGTATTGCGCATGACACGTGCAGCCTCGAATTGCATACCACTATTCGCGCCGGTAGCGAGCGAAGCGGGTTAGCCGAGGTTTGCATTTACCCATTTGTCCACGTGTGATTGGAAAATTTAGTAGCAACACCAGACTAGTATTAGGCTATTATGCACAACATGATATAAATGTGCAGTGTCATGTCACACTTCAATATGAACATTTAGCCTGTCATCGCAAATTCTGATTTCTTCATTGTGTGTGTGTAGACGTAGCTAGATAGTTATGCTACCGTACAACGTACTAAAGATTATGAGTACATGTATCCTATAGATTTGCTGCTTTATTAGTTGCAACTACCAATAAATGAAGAAGCAATAATTAGAGTGCTAAACCCTCGGCTGGTAAATTTCAGGTGTACAAAGATGCATCTGTAATACGTCTTAGATAAGATACAAGGTCACGTGCACGTCACACCACATGCCAAGACATGCATGCCGAGAATGGACAAGCAGTCTCTAGAAGTGCCAAATAGCTTCATTTGCATCACAAAACTATGACAAACACAGTAGAGTACGCGTATTGCTACGAAATATACCAAGCCAACGTTTTAGCAAAACTGGTTTTCTTCGTCTGACGCATTACGTAATTATTTTGGTTTAAACTCAACTCAGCTAGGACATTGGAATGCAATTACAAGCTTGATAAATTGGAGTATCCACTCTCGTGACAATTTAGCGCATATCCACACCTTACTACAGTACCATGGTACGCTGAGTAGCTTTCTAACCCTAGGTGTAGCGAGGGTTATAGTAGTCGGCTCACCTGAAGTAGCGACCGACTCGACGGAAACTACCATGTAAACAACTTTGGAATGTATAGTGTGTGTTCATTGGTACAGTACAGTGTAGCGCTCGTGCAATCTCGACATATAGTTGTTGGAGCTTGTCCGCCAGTCTAGGCAGTGTCACGCAGGACGTTCCAATTTTGATTACTGATCATAAATTTCGAGTGTACCTTCAAAGTCATAGCGAACACTGAAACAGAGGATCGAGTAGCCTGCGACAAAGCGCCCAAGTGATCTACGTTTTGATGCTAAGACTGCCCGTCCTTTCTCAGCCACCTGATAAACAAGTGTCTAGTGTGACTCAGCCATCTGTATAAACAAGTTTTGGCATGCTTGTGTCTAGTGACGTGACGAGGTGTTAACTCCAAATTACTAATCGCTGTAGTAGGAAGTGTTGTCTTACTTCAGATTGGTCATGCTGTGTCGGCCGTACAAGAAGCAGGTCCCGTGAAAGTCTAGATACCCATTAAAAGTTGTGCTGGTGACCCTTTGTGGCCTGCAACCGGTATGAAGCAGTAGCAGAGGCGCAGGAATGGCAGAGCCGGATCCAGAGGGGGGTTAAGGAGGTTGCAACCCCCTCTTTGCTAATAGGCGTGGTTTAATAATTTTATATAATTTTATTAGAAAAGAGAAAATTAGTAATGCTATAAATAACTGCTAACAGTGAACTCCCTCTTTCAAAAATTCCTGGATCCGGCCCTGAGTCGCATCCAGGTTGAAGCAACCTGGATACCATTATTGGAGCTCTTCGTTTTCTTTCACTTGTAGCTCGTTTTCACGATTACCTTTTTATATATAGTGACCAGGCTGCTGATTGGGAGAGCCGTGGCCCCGTGGTTTCTACGCTTGTGGGTAGTCCAGTAGCGCCGTGTCTCTAGCCACAGCTTTTTTCCACATCAATTTTAGCGTCTGAATTGCCCTTTCCGCTGCATCGTTGCTCTACTGATGGTGCGAAATGCATGTGTTATGATGTATTCCAAAATTTTTGCAAAGCTTCTTGAATTGTTCGGAACAGAGTTGTGGTCCATTGTCGTTCCGCAACGTTAATGTTTCCGGTATGCCGTAGCAACAGAACTGCGTCTTCAATGCTTGTACATGTACAACGGAGGTCGTCGATAATCCTTTCAGTTCGTCTACGAAGTAAACTTCTAGTAATAGTCCACCAGTAGTAGATATACTGATTTGACTTAAAGTTAAACTAAAATAAATCGATGCTCACTTCAACGAAAGGCATGCAAGTTGGGGACCGTCAGTAGTTGAAAAGGTTCTGCAGAGGGTCGGCTTTGCACTTGGCGCAGTGGCAGCATATAGTTTCGGACAATGTTTTCAATGCTTGCATTCATAGTTGGCCAGAAGAGAACCTTACGTGCTCTCTGCTTACACTTGACCATCCCTGTAAGAGGGATTCATGTATCAGTTCTGTAGCACGTGCGGCTGAATGCTGGGAGGTACCACGATCCTCGTTCCTTTAAAAATTATTCCGTCCGCGATATTGCAAACCTGGTCTCTGGAGTCTCAATACTGTGTAACTGCTGGGTGGGCATCCTTACGGTGTTCCGCGATCACCCTGTCAGTATGGTGTTGTAAAGCAAGCTCAATTCATCGGGTGTAGCCAGCTGGAACTCGGCGTGCTTTCCGCTCGTTATGATTATGTAGTCTATCAGGTGTTGACGTATACAGGTGCTCTGGCGATAAAGTTGTAGATTGCGTGTCCAGCAGTTAGGAATTCTCTTGATAATGTGTCGACCAGTTCCGTTTTTGTTCCCTTCTTGCAATAAACACTAAGGTCGTATACCACTGCAGCTTGAGTAACATTCTCTGTACGGTGTAGCCTCATTGGGACGCTCAGCAGAGACTGCTCTTCAGCGGCTTATGATCATTGCACACGGTTACTTGCTTGCCGAATACATACTGATAGAATTTCGAATTTGCATTCACTATAGTTATATAACATATCCTTTTCGATTTGTGCGTATCTTCTGTTATCAGTGTGCACTGCTGCGGATACGACGAGTGACGACTCCACGAGATTCACCCCGAATGGTGTATGATATACCGCAAGTGAAAACTCTCCTCCTAGTTAAGATTCCCCTTAGTATCCAAGTACAAATTGATCTAACACAACTATAGCTAGGTAGCAGAATTGACACCCCCGAAATACGACAGAATTCATATTACTATACACGTGTATACCTACGTGCATATCTTGAAATCAAAATATAGAACGCGAATAACAACTTCACTACTTCGAGTTTCTAAGACAAACAAAAGCCACTAGTAAGTGAGTATACCTTAGTAAATTGTACAAGAAACAAACAGCATCCACTGAGCCAGCCATTGACACCCTTGACTATAAGTGAGTGCTCTTTTTATCCCCCGAACCAAATGTCGTCATCGCCACGACGTCTGGAAAATTGTCGTCTTCTTTCTTCCTGTACATCGTGTCCGATTTCGGTTCCGCAAAATCGTCGATAATGTCGTTCACGTTCTTCACATTATAGTCAACTCCGTATCGGCTACCTGCGATCTCATACTTTGAACGACGTCGACACAAAACGCAGATGACAAGCACAAAAATGAGAATTAATATGCCGACGGCGACTGAACAAACTACCGCAATGATCAGTGTCGTATTGTCCGAGCTGTCAGGAAGCAAGTCTTTGGGTATGCCTGTTCGAATTGATGTTACTGAAACACTCGCCTAAGATATAAATATTTGATAATTAAGTAATTTGACTGAAACAATTTGATTAGAATAAAATTAGTTGTCTAGTAATAGCACTAATTTTTGGCTAGTAGACATGTTTTTAAAAATTAGATTTACAAATTATAAATTTTAAAAATTTATTCATCTGAACTTTTGTTGCAATGCTTGTTGTTGAACTCTTCCAATTACGTTTGTTTGCATACGACTATGAGGAATGTTAGTTTGCATTATTTAGAGGTGGAACTCAACACTATAATTTATTACTTTGTATTTTATATGAATTATATAAATTACAATAAAATAGATAAATTTAAATTCGGCTAAACCACAAGTCACTTTTAACAAAATATATAAATATATCACAATTAATTTTTACATAAAATATACATAAAATTGAAATTTGGCTTAAACACATTTTATTTAATAAAATACCTAAAAATATTTTTTATACATTATACAAATACGCAAAATTTATGTGCATTAAAAGTTGATATTAATGACGCACGCGCAGATTTTGCGCATACAGCTCCTGTCAAACAAGTAATTTTATTTCTGTGGCTTCACCCTTTTTTCTATTTGAATTTTCTGCTCGACCACTGCTTGCTGCAGAAGAACGACTTGTACCACTTTTGTCTTGGATCCGGGGTCGCGAACAAAGAAAACAACTCGGAGATAGTTGTCGACGATTTGCGGAGTCGGTGTAACGTAGATGACGTCGTTAGCCGTCACGTCGACGACCGCCCTTTTTCGTCTGTTAGAAGAGGACTCCCGCAACGCACCAGCAATCGCTTGCCTAAACGATTCCTCGTACAATCTGATCCATACGAGGAGCTATAAGAGCAAACGTGATATATATATATATATATATATATATATATATATATATATATTATATACACACTGATCTTTATTAACAAGAGAAATTTGAACTAACTTCGACTTTATCGAAGTCTATTGTGAGACTATTTGTTTTCTCATCCTCTGTCAGACTGTTGACATCTATTCGTTGATCCGGTGCGATAGTTGCCTAATGTAGAAATGCCAACTACTGCATGACATAGGGCATGAGCTCAGGATAGGATAAAAGATGTCTTACCTTAGCATCGACTTGTTCAGTACTTGTTTCAATACGAGCTGAAGTCGTCTCTTGACGTGGAGATACCGTGGAAGAAGAAGCTGACATAGCCGAAGGGCTTGCAGAAGTGACCGGACTAGCTGAAGATGCACTTGTTGTCGTCCCACTCGAAGGTGTAGAGGTAACGACACCAACTTGACGAGAAGACCGAGGTCTTTTAGTTGACGTAGCAGTCGAGATCGATGTTGAACTTGTAGTCGACGTAGAAACAGGATGACTTGATGAAGATGACGTCGATCCTTGAAGGGGAACGGATGCAGTTAGAAATGGAGATGATGACGGTTCTCTACCTTTACTCCCAGAAGACGCTGTTGATCCACGATTTTTTGGAGACATTGTAGCTCTTTTCCCAGAAGACGCTGTTGATACACGACTTGCTGTTGTTGGAGACATTGTAGTTGCTTGCTCAGTAGATACACGACTTGTTGAAGACAATGTACTTCCTTTCCCAGAAGACGCTGTTGCTACACGACTTGTTGGAGACAAGCTAGTTCCTTTTGCAGAAGATGCTGTTGATATACGTCCAGTTGTCGAGAAAGGTGTAACTTCTTTGCTGGTAGGCGCGGTCGATGACCGAATTGTTGGAGAAGTATTAGTTGCTTTTTCAGAAGACGATGTTGATGGAGTTGTAGTTGCTCCACCAGTCGACGACGACGAAGCAACAGAAGAAGGCACTAGTGATGAACTGCCTCGCGTTATCTTCTCCGCCGAAGTCGAAACTCGACTTGTTGTAGTTGCTCTTTCAGTCTCAACTGAAGAAGTACGAGCTTCCGTCGAAGGCATGGCGGTAATGACTACACCCGAAGATGAACTTGCAGAAGAAGCAAAGCCAGATGAAGACGAACGTGACGTGGTAGACTCTACTGTTCTACCAGATGGTGATGATACAGGAATCGAAGACATCGAGCTACCAGCCTGTGCTGGTGGGGGTCTAGTTGTTCCTATACCACCTAAAGTTGCAGTCGCAATGTTTTCAGTTCCGTTCGATGCTGTAGAAGCTTTCACGGTGATCGAAGATCTCGATGAAGTTGAAGAAGTAGTTGGTGGAGGAAAAGTGCCATTGTACTTACAAAAAACCACAAAATCACTACAACAGTCTTGGTACTTCACGCAGTTTGGTAAACATTGACAAGGAGCGTCCCGATCGTGCACGTCGCATCCTTCATTAGCACACAAAAGTGGAGGAGGCTTTGTAGGAGCCCGGGTCACTAACACCGTCGTTGCCCTCGCAGTTGTAGGAAGAGCTGGTGTAGTCGGGCCGGGTGTCGGAGCACATATTGAAACATCAAAGTCAGGGCAGCAGTCATTAGTAACGGAGCAACGGCGATCACACTGACACAGCTGTCCGGCTCGATAACCACAAGCTGATTTGTTGAGAATCTTGCTTAGAGCCACGCACGACGGCAGTCTAGGGGCAGTAGGAGGGGCCAAAGTGGCCGACGTAGGAGAAGAAGTGGTAGTGAGAGAACATACCTTTGTGTAGTCACCACAACACTTGTTCATAATGAGACAACCTGAAACGCAACTGCAACGCGCACCCGTGCTCCCGCATCCGATTTCCGCGCACGTAAACGGTCCCGTCGGTGCGGACGTCCCGTTCGTCATACGGTTCCCCGTAGTGTTTCCGGTGTCGTTCCCCGCACACAAATTGATCGCATCGTCGCAGCAGTCCGATCGAAGTAAACACTCGCTGTCGCACTGACACTCGTGCGCGTCGGACCGGTTATCGCATCCATAGAGATAACAACCGGGCATCGCCTCGACTGTCGGAGCAGATAGTGTCGCATTCGTTGGATGCTCGCCGGATCCGTCACCTGTCGGCGTCGCGCTGCTCGAAACCTTCGGCGCCGACGACGTCGACGATGCGGAAGACGGTCGTTGAGTCGTGGCGACTCCTTCAGTCGAGTCGGGTGATTGAACTTGAGTCGTGGCGACTACTGCAGTCGAGTCGGGCGATTGAACTTGAGTCGTGGCGACTACTGCAGTCGAGTCGGGTGATTGAACTTGAGTCGCTGTCACCGTCGAAAACAAATTTCTGGCCCTCGCGGTGGTAGCCGTTTGGACGTCCACGGGGATCGTCGTCGTTGTCGGAGGTGTGCGACAAGCAGTGGTATAATCATCGCAGCAGTCGCCACGGGTTGCGCATCCAGAATCACACTGACAAGGTAATGCCTGTATCACTACAGATCGACATCCTGTTGTTTCACATAGGAATTGAGATGTCTGATTTTGTTCTGGGATCGTTCCGTTGCCCGTGTAGTTAAAAGTGACGTTGGGAAAGCAGACTTCGTAAGTCATGCTGCAGCAATCTCCGCGTAGAATACATTTCTGTTCGCATTGACACAGTTGACCGACGATTTCGACGTCGGAGCAGTTGTAGTCACTACCACAAACGTATGACGGCCGAGTCTGTCGTGTTGGTTCAAACGAAGATGTTGAGGTCGCGGAAGACGACTTCTGTGCCGATGAAAAAGCGAAGAGAAGAAGTAGAAGCAACATTGTGTGAAACATGTGCATCTTGACGGATCCTAGACAAGTAACTGCTGTGCTAGCAGAACGGAGGGTGAGACCTACCGACAACGCCTCTCGATCAGCCCCACGTGAGCTACAGAACTGCGCCTACGCAGATGATCTCCCGGAGTCACACGGTGTACTGTCAGCAAGCACAGCTCCGACAGAATATATACTAGCAATTAAGCGACCACGTGTTAGCTAGTGGTTTTAGATATTTTGTTAGCTCTTAGCTGACACAATTGGTTACTATTAGTTGACCAACAATAGCTGCGTCCTTAGACTCACATGAGTCGGACACTGCCAAGCTCACGTGAGTCTGCACGTCAAATACCTATCACTTTGATTTGCACGTCTACCAATGAGTCAAGTGAAACTATCTGACAGATTCACATCAGGTACTGTTGCATGGATATCAACAAAGTAACTGTTTTCAATGTGTGTCATGTTATTACATTTTACTCATATTGTATAAACGTTTACTTGCTATCGTGTGCACGTTCATTAGGTCTGTAAAAATAGGCTATTATCAACTGTATAGCTATACATTAGATACTCTTCATGGCAACTAGTAACTTTGCTGATTAGAATGTCAATACTAATTAATTGCTATCGTCAATCACCATTCATGCTATCTAGTCATCATTATTGCAAACGGGTTTTGTTTTGTTCGTTCTCTAATCTCTAACAAATATGGTGATATACGTTAAGTTAACTATCACGTTTTTGATATCAACAAAATATTCAAATTTGTTATTGTAATTATGCGACTTTACATACGTTTATAGTTAATAAATTAACTAATTTCAATATTTAAACATTAATTGTACTAACAATTGTTATAAATAAATAATTAATTAAAAGTATTTCAACAATGCATTGAGGTAGGAATGTCACAATCTACTCTGCTAACTATTGTAATGCTTTTCCTACTGCATGCAAATCGACAACTCAGTCCATCATGTGCATGTGTAATTTTTCTTGATTATAATTCTTACTCTAAAATGTTGTTCCAGTCATTATCAGTCACGCGCTGCACGTGATCACAAGAAATAGGCTGGGCAAAACAATACATACACACAGGAGGATACATGATACATCTTGGAAGCAACGGACAAGCAACAAACCAAATCGTATTTCTAAAAGAAAGTATAAGCTACAGCACATGATTTGCAAAGCAAAATTCACTAAATTCTTTACATTAGAGCTGAAAGCACGAAGATTGTGCAGGACGACGATAGGAGCTTACGAAAGATATCACTTTGCTGCGCTTTAGACATGAGAGAATAAATTAACTTAAATCGTTGCGGATACAGTATACGCACCCACCCGCCCGCCCGCCCAGTTGCTTGGGGACGCGGTCAATGTGAAATGTAACTGGGAGCGTGTTAGCACTATTGGAACTGACGGAACTAGAATTCTGATGTTGATGTACCTCTGACTATCATTGCTGCAATTTAGCCTCTTCTCTCTAGAGGAGATACTCTGTTTCTAGTCGGCAATTGCCGCAAATCCCGTATGTGTGGTCTAATTGTCGCTAAGGTCTCTGCGGCTACACGGTTTATCTAGTGGATGAAGAGTCTTAGATTCCATGAGATTCACCCCGCATGGTATACATTACCGCAAGCGGAAACTCTCCTAGTATGACTCGCTTCTAGCACAACTCTAGTTAAGAAAATGCAAAATACGATTTAGAAATTATAGTTTAGAAATTATATTAGTAATAAAAATTATTATACACCTGTATACTGTTTACCTTGAATCAAAATGTGGAATGCGAATACAGGGGCGGATACAGGAACACCTTTACCGGGGGCACGCAGACCTTTATTTACCTGTCTCGGATAATTCCTCGCAGACCAGACCATAGGCGCGTTCCTCCGGTAGAGTCTAGAAGAGCTCCTCTTCCAACTTCTTCCAGCGCAGAGTTGGTAGAGGTCGGAAGAGGGGTGGGGCGTGTTCTTTCAACCAGCAGCAGAGTCGGTTTCTACTAGAGCCGCCGTACTGTAAAAGTGGGGATAGGGCGTTCATACGGAGCCTCTTCTGGAAGAGCCCAATCGAACGCCCCCATGTCATGCGGTGGCTGCACTTACCTGGGTAGGTCGTCAACTCTCCCTCACTAAGTCAGCTCCCCCGGTTTGTGTCTCACAGACCAGAACATGACATTCAGTACATATACAGTACCTCTAGGGTCCTTCTACCACTAACGTAGAACAATTGCATTCTGGTATGTAAAAAGCCAAATTGCAGTCTTATAACGCCAGACTAGCATTGCACTGCCGGGGGAGGAACGTGTTCCAGGTGCCCCATCCTGTATCCGCCCCTGGAATAGACTCAACTACTTTGAGTCTCTACAACAGAAAGAACGAAGAACTAATTAAGTGACAGGAGCGGCGAACCAGGGGAAGGAGGGTCAGATGCATCTCCAATATCGGGATTGTGGGGGCTTCGCCCCTCCAATACTCGAAAAAACTAGTTTAGAAGTTTTGTTGCTTGCAAGTAGATATAAAATATTGGATGGTACCTGTTGTAGTTGACTTGCTTGATACACATTGTCGTAATCATTTATGTCCATTCTGCTCTGGCTACTTCTGTCACAGGTCAATGACAAACCAAGAATATTCAGTTAAAATCAAATGGCGGCAGTCTAGCTGTTACAAAATTTTCGGCTCCTATCAAAAAGAGCTTCTCCCCCTGAGTGAAATTCTCATTAGACATTATTACAAAAACAAACCTCACTGAGTCAGTTAAGCCATCGTCTTTAAGTGAGTGTTCTTTTCATTCCCTGAGCCAAATGTAGTCATCGCCACGACGTCTGAAGAACTGTCGTCTTCTTTCTTCCTGTACATCCTGTACATCGTAACCGATGTCGGTTCAGCAAAATCGTCGATAACGTCGTTTATGTTCAACAGACTATAGTCTCCTCCGTATCGGCTGCCTGTGACGTTATACTTTAAACGATGTCGAACCAAAACGTAGATGAGAATCAACATGGCGACAGCAACAGAACAGACTATCGCAATGATCAGTATCGTATTGTCTGAGCTGTCATCAACTAAATCTTGAGGTATGCCTTGTCGAATCGATACCACTAAAACACTCACCTAAGAAATAAATATTTTATGATTCTCAAGGATAAAATTATATATTATAATGCTTAGAAAATAGTGCTCGCACCAATTTTGGCTACAATAATTATAATTATTAAAACTTATGAATTTGAATTTTGTTGCAATACTTATATATACTTAAACTCTACCATGTCTTTTTGCATGCGACTATGAGGAATGCTCGTTTTACTATTACAATTGGAATAATGGCACTGTACATACCTGCCCCTATTAATCGTGAAATTTAACGCGCACGGATTTTGTGCATATAGACTATATCAAGTAATTTTATGCCTTACCCTTCTTCCTATTTGAGTTTTCTGCTTGACCACTGCTTGCTGCAGAAGAGAGATTTCTACCGTTTTTATCGTCGATCCGCAGTCGCGAACGAAGAAAACAACTCGGAGATAGTTGTCGACGATTTGCGGAGTAGGTGCGACGTAGATGACATCGTTAGCCGTCGCGTCGGCGACCGCCCTTTTCCGTCTGTTAGAAGACGATTCCCTCAATGCAACAGCAATCGCTTGCCTGAAAGATTCCTCGTGCAATCGAATCCATACGGAGAGCTAAACCAGGAAACGTTATATAGTGATCTGCTATTGACGAGAAGAATTTTGAACTAACTTCTACTTTAGCAAAATTCATTGTGAGACAATTCTTTTTCTCATCCTCTGTCAAACTGTTGACGTGTTTTTGTTGATCCAGTGGGATAGTTGCCTAATGTAGAAATGCCAACTATGACATATGTCAATAGAAGACTGGATAAATGTTTTACCATAACGTCGACTTGTTTAGTACTTGTTCCAGTGCGAGCTGAAGCCGTCACTTGACGTGGACTTACCGTAGAAAAGAGAGGTGACATCGCTGAAAGGTTTGCAGAAGTGACTGGACCAGGTAAAGATGCACTTGTTGTCGCCCTATGCGAAGATGTAAAAGTAGCGACAACAGCTTGACGAGACGACCAAGACCTTTTAGTTAGCGCAGCAGTTGAGATAGATGTTGAACTCGTAGTCGACGTAGAAACAGGACGACTTGATAAAGATGACGTCGATCCGTGAACGTGAACGGATTCAGTCAGAGACGGAGACGATGATGGTTTTCTACCTTCATTCGCAGAAGACGCTGTTGATAAACGACTTGTTAGAAACAATAAAGTTCCTTTTCCAGAAGACGCTGTTGCTACAAGACTTGTTGGAGCCAAGCTAGTTCCTTTTGCAAAAGATGCTGTTGATATACGTCCAGTTGTAGAAAAAGTTGTAACTTCTTTGCTGGTAAGCGTTGTCGATAAACGAATTGTTGGAGAAGTATTAGTTGCTCCACGAGTCGACGGCGATAACGAGGCTGCAGAAGCAGGCACTAGTGATGGACTGCCTCGCGTTATGTTCTCCACCACAGTCGAAACTAGACTTGCAGTAGTTGCTATTTTATTAGGAGTTGGCGACGAAGAAGGCACGGCGGTAATAACTACACCCGAAGATGAACTTGCAAAAGAAGCAAAGCCAGATGAAGACGAACGTGACGTGGTAGACTCCACTGTTTTACGAGACGGTGATGATATAGCAATCCAAGACTTCGAGCTACCAGTCGGTGCTGGTGGAGGTCCAGTTGTTCCTGCCCCACCTAAAGTCGCAGTCGCAATGGTTTCAGTTCCACTCGATGCTGTAGAAGCTTTCACGGCGGTCGAAGATCTCGATAAAGATGGAGAAGCAACTGATGAAGGTAAAGTGCCATTGTGCTCACAAAAAACCACAAAATCACTGCAACAGTCTTGATACGTCACGCAGTTTGGTAAACATTGGCAAGGAGCGTTGGGATTGTACACGTCGCATCCTTCATTAGCACACAATAATGGAGGAGGCTTTCTAGATGCCCTCACAGTGGTCGAAGATCTCGATGAAGTCGAAGAAGTGGTTGGTGGGGGAAAAGTGCCATTGTACTTACAAAAATCCACAAAATCACTGCAACAGTCTCGATACGTCACGCAGTTTGGTAAACATTGGCAAGGAGCGTTCGGATTGTACACGTCGCATCCTTCATTAGCACACAATAATGGAGGAGGCTTTCTAGATGCCCTCACAGTGGTCGAAGATCTCGATGAAGTCGAAGAAGTGGTTGGTGGGGAAAAAGTGCCATTGTACTTACAAAAATTCACAAAATCACTGCAACAGTCTCGATACGTCACGCAGTTTGGTAAACATTGGCAAGGAGCGTTCGGATTGTACACGTCGCATCCTTCATTAGCACACAATAATGGAGGAGGCTTTCTAGATGCCCTCACAGTGGTCGAAGATCTCGATGAAGTCGAAGAAGTGGTTGGTGGGGGAAAAGTGCCATTGTACTTACAAAAATCCACAAAATCACTGCAACAGTCTCGATACGTCACGCAGTTTGGTAAACATTGGCAAGGAGCGTTCGGATTGTACACGTCGCATCCTTCATTAGCACACAATAATGGAGGAGGCTTTCTAGATGCCCTCACAGCGGTCGAAGATCTCGATGAAGTCGAAGAAGTGGTTGGTGGGGAAAAAGTGCCATTGTACTTACAAAAATTCACAAAATCACTGCAACAGTCTCGATACGTCACGCAGTTTGGTAAACATTGGCAAGGAGCGTTCGGATTGTACACGTCGCATCCTTCATTAGCACACAATAATGGAGGAGGCTTTCTAGATGCCCTCACAGTGGTCGAAGATCTCGATGAAGTCGAAGAAGTGGTTGGTGGGGAAAAAGTGCCATTGTACTTACAAAAATTCACAAAATCACTGCAACAGTCTCGATACGTCACGCAGTTTGGTAAACATTGGCAAGGAGCGTCCGGATTGTACACGTCGCATCCTTCATTAGCACACAATAATGGAGGAGGCTTTGTAGAAGCCCGGGTCACTAACACCGTCGTTGCCCTCTCAGTTGTAGGAAGAGACGGTGTGGTCGGGCCGGGTGTCGGAGCACATATTGAAACATCAATGTCCGGGCAACAGTCATCAGCAACGGAGCAACGGGAATCACACTGACACAGCTGTCCGTCTCGAAAAGCACAAGCTGATTTGTTGAGAATCTTGCTTAGAGCCACGCACGACGGCAGTCTTGTAGGAATGGCTGAAGTTGTCGACGTAGGAAGAGAAGTTTCAGTGAGAGAGCATTCCGTTGTGTAGTCACCACAACACTTGCTCGTAATGAGACAATCTGAAACGCAACTGCAACGCGCACCCGTACTCCCGCATCCGATTTCCGCGCACGTAAACGGTAACGTCGGTGAGAACGTCCCGACCTCGCTTCCCGCACACAAATTGATCGCATCGTCGCAGCAGTCCAATCGAAATAAACACTCGCTGTCGCACTGACACTCGTACGCGTCGGACCGGTTATTGCATCCGTAGAGGTAACAACCGGGCACCGCCTCGACCGTCGGAACGGATAGCGTCGCATTCGTCGGGTTCTCACTGGATCTGTCGCCCGTCGGTGGCTCGGTCGCGCTGCTCGAAACCGGCAGCGCCGACGACGTTGACGACGCGGAAGACCACTGTTGAGTTGCGACTACTTCAGTCGAGTCGGGTGATTGAGCTTGAGTTGCCGTCACCGTCGGAGTCAAAAATACATTTCTATCCGTTGCAGTGGTAGTAGTCTGGATGTCCAAGGAAGTCGGCGTCGAAGGAATGTGACAAACAGCGGTATAATCCCCACAGCAGTCCCCACGGGCTGCGCATCCAGAGTCACACTGACAAGGCAATACTTGTAACATTACAGATCGACATCCTATTGTTTCACATAGGAATTGAGTTGCCTTCACTGTCGGAGTCAAAAATACATTTTTATCCGCTGCGGTGGTAGTCGTCTGAATGTCCAAGGGAGTCGGCGTCAAAGGGGTATGACAAACAGTGGTATAATCCCCACAGCAGTCCCCACGGGCTGCGCATCCAGAATCACACTGACAAGGCAATACTTGTAACACTACAGATCGACATCCTATTGTTTCACATAGAAATTGAGATGTCTGATTTTGTTCTGGCATCGGTCCATTGCCCGTGTCGTTAAAAGTGACGTTGGGAAAGCAAACCTCAAACGTCATGCGGCAGCAGTCTCCGCGGAGAATACATGTCTGTTCGCATTGACACGGTTGACCGACGATTTCGACGTCAGAGCAGTTGTAGTCCTGACCACATACGTGTGACATCCGAGTCTGTCGTGTTGGTTGAATCGAAGATGTTGACGTTGCGGAAAGCGCAGTCTGTGCAGTTGAGAAAGCGAAGAGAAGAAGTAGAAACAAAATTGTCTTAAACTTGTGCATCTTGACGTATCCTAAACAAGTAACAGCTGTCCTAACAGAACGGAGGGTGAGGCCCAAGCACAACGCCTCTCGATCAGCCCCACGTGAGCTACAGAACTGCGCCTAGTCTCGCGTAGCCAGACCCCTTTCCGCCGCGTCATCCTTCCGGGCGAAATGGGGTCTGTTGAACAGCCTTTGATGTCGCTGTGTGCCGCGTAGCCAGAAATCGACTATCTAAAGACCAGATTTCGTTTCTAAAATACTTCACTAAAGACCAGACTGGTATGCAAGCAGTGCAATCCTATCTCATTAGCTTCTCTTGTTTCGTAGAGAACAACTCGAAGACTAGAGCTAGAGTCGTTGCTGTTTGTGAAATCTGCATGTCTCCAGCAGCAATTAAATGCGGCCGCGGAAACGTTGACATCGGCAGGCTCGACGTCGTACGTCTAGCTAGAGTTGTGCGCTTGTGTCACAACGGCGACTGAATGCGAACACACTGAATGGATGCGAAGGTACTCGATGCTGTTTGCTGTCTAGACGTATAAAGCGACCGCGGACAGCCCAGAGTGAGCGATATGATCGGGTACTGGAATTGAAGGGCTTGGAGCTGACGTCATCGAAACAAGATGAGTCGTCTTTTTGTGTTTGGGTAATCATCTCACGTGTTTTGTGCATTGCTTTACATAGAGTACGTTTGCATTCAGTCTCCGTTGTGACACAAGCGCACAAACGCTATGTACGACGTCGATCACGACAGTTTGCGTAGGAGATGGAAGCCTATAGTCAACGTGCCTGCAGCAGTGTTTAATTAATTGTTGCTGTAGACATGCAGATTTCATAACCAGCAACGACTCTAGCTGTAGTCTTCGAGTTGCTCTCTACGAAACAAGAGAAGCTAATGAGATAGGATTGCACTGCTTGCATACCAGTCTGGTCTTTAGTGAAGCGTTTAAGAAACTAAATCCGGTCTTTAGATAGCCGATTTCTGGCTACGCGGCACACAGCGACATCAAAGGCTGTTCACCAGACCCCATTTCGCCCGGAAGGATGACGCGGCGGAAAGGGGTCTAGTATTGGATGACTGTGTGACAGACCATTAGCCAACAATCCTTATAACTGTCACAATAGACAAGCAGACAAGAAGATGTAGTACCGCAATAGTTGAAGACAAATTTGCAGAAGTAGCTTAACCATATGAAAACGAAGTAATTTTGTGACCTTTTTCTGCATGTAGTAATCACGTGACCAGATGGTGACTGGCAGCAATGAAAGACAGGTGACCAGTCAACAATGCAAATGGAGGTCCAATTGCTATGCCATCTAGAGTCACAGTCGTATAAATGTCTTCATTTCAGCTTCGTGCTAAAAACATCCGTTAAGGCGGTCGACGACCTTGACGAAGAAAATACGTATATATTGATTAAGGCAAAGTGCATACCACGGTACTTACATTAAAGCATGAAATCGCTGCATTGCTCGCAGTTCGGTAGACATGGACAATGTGCATCCGGATTGTACAAGTCGCATCCTTTATTAGAGCACTTACAAGGGTGGAGAAAGAGCTTGGATCACTATAGAACAGTGTTAGCCTCTCAGTTGCAAGAAGAGGCGGCGTGTAGTCGGACCGGGTGACATAATTAAATTACTGAAGTCTGGTCAGCAGTTGCCAACACGTACTTTGTCAATTGGGATCATACTGACATTTCTGTAGTATGGGTGTGTATAGAACAGCCGAAGAACTCGGAGAAGGAAGAGAGGTGGTTCTGATCATAGTCGTCTGTAGCCATGCAGGGCATCAAGCGGATACTAAAGTAACCACAATGCAACCGCATACTTCGACATCCTATTTCCGCACACGATCCGCGAGACTGTGGCATTGGCTGTACCGTTCTCGGTCTCGTTAACGTAGTCAACAGTCACATTCTGTGCAGTCGTGAAAGAGATACGAAAATGCACAAAAGGTTGTCTTGCACATGCACTGATCATGCATGGTCCCAACGAAATCCGGAATCAAGTCGGGACCCAAAGTTAACGCCCCTCAGTAAGAACCACTTCTCAATTGGCGTACACGTTTATTAATCCTGAAGTCAGGTGGTATCAACTTTATTTCGGAAAGGTTAAGGAAAAAAGCTGCATCTAGTAATTAGCTAACCCACGCCATGAACATGTTCTTAGAAATTGTAATAATTATGTTTGTTGAATTTGACAGCTATAATATCAGCATGTCAGAGTTTTTATACTTTATCGTACAACCATAATACCCCAGATTCACACTAACAAACATACACTGCTTTCTGTAATTATGATCGTCCTATTATGTTGCTGCAGCTTAAAACGGTTAATCAGACTGCCCGATTAAAAAATGAAAGCTGAAGAGATATTATCATATCACAGTGCCATCAACTTCACCATCTAACGTTTTACAAAACGCAAACTCCTATGTGTGCCACAACCTAATTTCCATTTGTAGGACACAGAAGAAGACACTATTGCATGATCTTTACCAATCCTTCGTCTCATGGCTCTGTGTGGCCACCAACAGTCTCCACATGTGTCACACACACAACCGCAGAAAGGAAGCAGGACAAACTAGACTCTGCGTGGGCATCAGAGTCTCTAGCGTAAACATCCCACCACAAGAGGTTAGTACGCACAAAAGCAAAAATGAAACTACGCGGTCTCTATTTACAAATACACATGCAATTTATGTATAGAGTAGTGCGGCTTCTAAGAAAAGTGGCGGCTTTTACGAAAAGTGCATCATCATTGTGGGTGAATATATTAGGTGTCCGGGAAGTGGCATATCCCTACGTCCCCGCCTTCTCTTTGTAAACGTCTTTGCGGGATAGGAACCGTCAGAACACCACAGAACCTTCTACTGGTGAGGTGACATGAAGGTCCAGTCGTTGCTCTGGACTCTTGCACTTTGCCTTGTCCTGGCGGTGTGCAACTCTGATGCAACAAATGAAACAAGGTCAGAAAGTTCAATAGTGAACAGAGTGCGTCGCAAGAAGACAAAATGCAAAGTCATAGATAGTCACTATGTATCATCATCTCCGCCACCATCTCGTCCCATCTCCAGGATCCGTCTTGCTCTGACAGGTGACGACCGTTCTATGCGAGTGTCATGGTCCAGCCCTGCTCCGTGCAAAAATCCCAAAGTCTGGATCAGAAAAATCGAAGCTAAATCCAAGAAAACAAAGTTCACAGGAGTAATAGAGCAGCCCTACGTGTTCAGATACCGCAGATACGTCTATAGAAGTCAGTACTTTCACCACGCTCTGATCACTGGGCTGGACCATAAAGCAAGGTTAGTACAAGCTTGTATACACACAGAGACAACAGCTGTCAAACTTGCATGACGCACTGTCGCAAGCACTGCCCCGCATGAGGTAATGATATGGTTCCACCGGAGATTAGGTCATACCAGTGGTACTGTACCTGGAACAATATCATTTGTGTCCTGGTGTCAGGATAAACAAAATTAGGAAAGAGTGGAACTGTGCCTAGTAAAATAGTTCCACTGTAAATGTGGCTTCTCCTGGCATTGTACTACTATGAACTAGTAGCGATGTACTGAAATAATAATGTTGGGACATTTATTATCAAGCAGTATATAGCACATAGGAATACTAGAGGACAGACAGGCAGAGTCAATGACGTGAAGAATAGTAGAGTGCGTTTCAGTAGCAAAAGCAGCTACAATTGAAGTTAGTTTTACGTGCAATGCAACTGCATTTACCCATACATCGGTCACTTATGCATACTATCGATTACGTTCACAGGTGTTGCCAGATTGAACCAAATCTATAGTAGAACTATTTCACTGTAAAAATACATGCATACCGTGCTGATTTGGTTTACTTCAGACACCGTTTCACCAAAGATTTAGTTCAAAGTGAAACCAAACATGACAGTGACAGTCAGCAACAAGACCCAGAGAAGTTAAGCTAACAGACCAACAGTTATATAACTGATTCTTACATAGCAGATGAATAAGATGGTTGCAATTGTTAGGTATATGTACCGTATCAAATGTGGCAGTAAAAAGTCAACCAAATTACCATTTACGTCACCTCCTCAACTGGGTAGCAGGTCACCAGTAAGACTTTTTGCATTTGGTGATCATGGAACTGACAGAGAGGCCAGGAGAACCCTTGACGCAATGGTTAATGTAACCAGATTTAAAGACTATGACATGGTGATTCATCTAGGAGATATTTCGTATGCTAACGGTGAAGACACTGAGTACGAATGGGATGTATGGGGAGACATGGTCCAGCCTTTGACATCACAAATTCCATACATGGTCACACCAGGAAATCATGAAATTGATGAAGATGACTCCGGAGGAGAATTGGGTATAGCGTACCGAAAACGTTTCTATATGCCCATGACATTCCGTGGATCACGAAGTGAATACTGGTATTCATGGGACTATGGGCAGATACATTTTGTGTCTGTTTCCACCTCACATTCTGACAACAGAATACAACAACAGTGGATTGCAAATGACTTGAGGAATGCTGCACGGAGGAGACACATTACTCCATGGATTATAGTTGTAGGCCACGATCCACCGTATTCACACAACACCTATCACTACAGTCACGGAGATCTGAGAGACTGGCTCGATCCTCTCCTAGTGACCTACAAAGTTGACCTAGGACTTTGGGGACATAATCATGGATATGAACGAACCTATCCCATTGCTGACTCTGATGTTGTGCAACGAAACTATCAAAATGCTCAAGCACCAGTTCATGTCATCTGTGGAGCTGCTGGGAAAGATCTGTATGATTGTTGGAAAGATAATTCTCGATATTCTGCATTTCAAGAAGGCAGAACGTGGGGATATTGCACTGTAGAAGTGACCAGTGCTTCAATGGCCAAAATACAATTTGTGAACAGTTTCAACGGAAGAATTGTGGACACTTTTACACTCACAAAACGAAGAAATTAGCTGTCTGTCAACTTAGCTTCCCTCCTCTTCTTTCTCTTTGCTCTCTCTCTCTCTCTCTCTCTCTCTCTCTCTCTCCTCCCTCCCTCCCTTCCTCCCTCCCTCCCTCTCTCTCTCACTAAGTGTTTGACATTTATCTCATTATGATATTATGATTACTGACTGGTTTGTCAAAGTTCATTTGAAGTACTATTTACAGAAAGAGTATCAAATAGCCAGCAATAAGACATGTTCTTTATAACTCTTCTATGTGCTTTACAAACTGAACTGAGTCAATATTACCACTGACTACTTGCTTGTCCCAATGTGTGAATTGAAGGCTGTAGCTAGAAGTTACAATGTCCTAGGCTACATTGGAGCTGTACATAGAGATGTAAAGAAACCTGTTCTCACTCTAGAAAGACATGCAACAACATTCTAACATGCAACCAAAGTAACAATGAACTGCATATATGAATGTTCGCTCGAGTAGTAGTACAAGGTGATCAATATCTAGAATAATATAAATTCAGAAATTTTCATAGTACTTCTGCCTATGAAGTAGTTTGTACAGCTATTTAGCACAAGACATTGGTATTGTACTGTAGCCAAATTGAAAAGCATCTATCTATAAATTTTAGTATTCATGTTATTTTATTACAACCATGTATCTGTACGAAATTAACTAACATTTCATGTCAGAGTATGAAAACTTCTGGATTTACAGTATATTATCATTAGTATGTCCAACAGGCCCCTATCACACCTTGTCACATTGAGCCCTAAGCTGATGCCTACATTGCCCAACACTAGTTGCATCCCTGCTGCAATTACATGTATTTACACAAAATTATAAGGCTATCCTAACAAATGAACTTATTATCACTCTATAGCACATTGTGAAGCTAAGAAACAATCCACCAAATGATATGCCTTACTTTCTAGGTCTTGCTTAATTAAAATATTGCAGAGTTGGTATTGGAAGAATAAATAGCTATTAACCTAATAGAAATTGTCCTTCTTCCATCTTGACTTGCCACTCTTTTCAAGCCGACATTTGGACTAACTATGATTAGTAAGTCACTTAGGCACATGAGTGTAATTCACGTAAATTGTCTTGACAAATCCATTGCTTTAGGTTTTGAAGAGGGAAACGTTTAGTTTGTTGTTGCTGCGTTTGTACGTTTAAACATACAACAACACATCAGAAACACCGGCGGCATGCTCTTCTTGTATCCTACCTCACGTGCCAAAGTCAGGTGCAACCACTAATGCCACTAATGTGGTTGTAATATTACTCTTTACAGCGTTAGAATGGCATTACACTAACTCATGATTAGGCCCAGTGCACACGCTCTTAGAAGCCCAATCTAGATTAAATTCAACATGCTGGTGTATTTAAATGAAATTCTACAACAGAATTTCTTATGCTTGCGTTAGACAAATGTCTGGTCATGGCAGGTCCAATTAACACAAACAAATGGTTCTTTACATACAACATAGAAAATCAACATCCCTCTCAATTAGATAAGTTATAAATAGATAGTTCCACTGTATTGTATACGAAGCCAAGTACATTGAGCCTAGCAAACACATGCATTCGACTCTGAAAAGAAACATTACAAATAAGTAAAAGTACAGACTGCTCTTATGCCTGAGACATGGTTAATTGAGCAAGTTCATCAAATAATGCAGACTTAGTTGAGCTACGTCATTTTAAAATTGAACAACTAGATTTGGACTATTTGAAACCTTTCCTAAACCAAGGATTATGTTTTGTGTGCAAAAGGTATGTTTTGCTATGTACACGACAAAGTGCTATGTAACCACATGGTAAAGATAATCATAATAATCAAGCTTGTGAATACCTACTTTTATTACATCGTGAGCTGCAATCATCATGGAAGCAGTAAATTGACACAAACATATGGCAAAGTTTACACAATGCGAACAACACAAATGGTAGCTCTCAAAAGAACTATTCATTGCCAAGAACACCGTTCAGTAATCTGCTGTCAATGATGAATTAAAATCACCAGCTCCAGACCATACAATGGTCATTCTAGAAACTGCTGCACATTACCTTGCTGACTAACTAGTACCAAAGATTGCCAATCACGAAGATTAACAAAGTAAACAAAAAAAATTAAAAAAGAACATATTGCAATTTGTACCACGACTAGAAACGAAATGGTAGCCTACCGAGTTAGAAGAGTTCTCAAATCTTCTGGCAGCCGCTTTACCATGGCCTCCATTTGACTAATCAATTGCTGATGTTGTTTGCTACTTAAAGGATATTCAGGACTTGTTGACTTCTAGATAATTTATAAAGTATATACAACAAACACAGAATACAGCAATGGTAAATCGACATACAAGAAGTGACTTCATTTTGAGTAGGAAATCCACAATTTCTACCTCAGTTTTGTCTCTCATCCAGAACAAAACATCCTATGAACAGAGAACATTCTTTGTATATATGGAAATACTTGTGAAGCACGTCCATACACATGAACACAACAATAAAAACTCAAATGCAAACACCAAATGCAAACTCATAAACATATATAGACATTTATAAGGACACACACACACACACACACACACACACACACACACACACACACACACACACACACACACACACACACACACACACACAGACACACACACAGACACACACACAGACACAGACACAGACACAGACAGACACACACAGACACAGACAGACACACACAGACACAGACACAGACACACACACAGACACAGACACAGACACACACAGACACACACAGACACAGACAGACACACACAGACACAGACACAGACAGACACACACACACACACACACACACACACACACACACACACCACACACACACAAACACACACACACACACACACACACACACACACACACACACACACACACACAAATCGTGCACGCGCAGACACACAGAGGCACACACAGACACAGACACAGACACACAGACACACAGACACACAGACACACACACACACACACACACACACACACACACACACACACACACAGACACACACACAAATGCACAGACACAGACACAGAAACAGACACAGGCACAGACACAGCCACAAAATCATGCACACACAGAGGCACACACACACACACACACACACACACACACACACACACACACACACACACACACACACACACACAGTATGCTTAATGTACCGCTTTACAAATGCCATCTACATAAAGAGCTCTCAGCTTTGCATTAGCTTCAGACTGTCGACTTCTCAACCAACCATAAAAATTAGGTGACTTCATAAACCGTCTAGTAGTAAAAACAAGTGCACAAGCAAACACCCAAACAACTTTCAAAAGACTGACTGACCTGTAGAGACCTACCCAATCACCTTTCAATCCTGTTGTCAACTGAGGACCTGCATGAGCTACAGTCTTCAAATAAGCCTCAGCATCAAATGGTTTTAACACAGGTAAAGCCTATATTAATGACCATATCGCATAAAAGTGTACGACCCTTCACAAGCCAAAACGAAAATTACAAGACCTACCCGCCAAGGAGATACATGACGCTGCAATGGCATTAGACTGGCAACATACCTTTCCTGTGTTATAACATATCATTATTTATAAGTTTAGCAACAACACAATGTTTTACCAAAGGAATCATAAACGTATGAGTCAGTTCAAGAAGATGCCGTCGAAGAATCGCATTCTACAACAACAAAAGCTAGCCGTGTTACCCAAATAACAAACTCTTGTACATACAAAGTCGTCTAAATTTCTAACAGTTATTAGAAATTTGTATTAAGTATTGCCAAAAGTTGACAAAATTCAAATTCAATGAAACTCGATTAGACAAATGGAAAGCACAATAAAGTTAGCTTTCAGTTCACATTCCAAATTATAGATAAACTCATTGACTGCATAAACATACAAGTAAAGCCTATACTTTATCAGGTTTCACTAGCTAACGTCTTTAAACCCAAAAAAGTATTTCAGTAACTATTGCTGTAGAGTGGTGAATCATGGGCATACATTGTGTTTAGCAAAGATCATGAAACCCAATTCCTGTCTGGTACAATTAGAGGAGAAGATTGAAAGTTGTGCCATTATCACTGTTTCCAGCAAGTGCTACCATATCTATTAACATGTTCACACCACATCTACCCTATTCTCAGCAGAAAGCAATTTACACAAAAACAAAGTATACCAAGCTGCAATCAATGTTTTACGTTAGAGCAGGAAGTCAAAAAGTGCCCATAATTTGTGACTCGTTCTGTTGTTTGACCATCAAAATCTATTTCACTGACATATATAAAAGAACTCCACATGCTTTCATGTTTCATGGAAGCAGAACATAGAACTGCAGACAAACAACAAGTTACATAAATAAATATCTATATCAAGTACATACTGTATTACTGTATATCGTAACATGTTGATTGTGCTATACGTACATCAGTAACTTATACCATGGTCACGTGATGTGAATTCAGTCAAGAGCATGTATTTACACGTATTACACGGTAAGTGTGCAATAGGTTACTTCCGATTAATAAATATCGCACTCTTATACATATACACATCATGTGACCATGGTATAAATTACTTATCATATGATTAGCGTGCTAAATGGCTTCACCAGCACTCGGAGTGGTTATAGGCCTTGGCTTCGCCTCGGGTGATAACCCCACCCCTCATGTTGGTAAAACGCCATATAGCATGCTAATCATACATACGAGAACCTATGCATAACTACAACTAACAAAACAACCAATTTTAGCAAAAGACTTCATGTACAATGTCCTGTCATGCAGATCATATAAAATAAGCTCTAACCCCTTCCTAAACTTCCTGTTTCACCCACAAATACATATCATCATTTAGCTATACTTACCTGTGCATCTAAAGGTCGTCGCTGTCCAGTATCCTGTACATTCATATCTCACAATCACAACTAAATAGGACTCAAGTACACCACATGCCTTGCCAGACAGCGTCTGAAGAAGAAGCTTGTCACGACTCAAGTAAGGCTTGTACACTGTGAGCGAAATGACATATCTCATACTCGATGCTTCCCACACATCAAGCAGTTGACCTTACTAGGTTTAGAATAAAAACCGCTGCCACTGCTCTTGCTGGCCTTCCTACCTTTACCATCTAACAGCATACAACAATAAGATGCAAAGACTGTGCAACTGCCAAGAAAACTTACCATAAACGCCCTCACCCAACCGCAGGACATGAGGCCAATGTTGTAATGCTTTAATAAAGAAAGGATTTGTAACTCCTAAAATGACCGGAGGACTAAAACAAAGATAGTCTGACATATTGTAGTAAAAATGACAGATAAAAGTAGTATACGGTTCTTGTGTTTTAGTAGTGTATGCCTTAAATTCGCTGTCATGAATCGTAAAGAAAGGTCTATAACAACCAATTACTTAACTATTACAAATTTCATTGACACAAGCTCTACCATACCTGTAATCAGAACAATAGCAAAGAGGGATGATAGAGCTATATAAACAAAACAATGTTACATGTGTTTCATTGTTGAACTAATACAAAAGTACTTCACAAGAGCTTGAACAATTTCCGAGCAAATAGTGGGAGATGACGCCATCACTGCAATCGGCTATCATACACAAGACTGGGTATTCTGTTTCATATCACTGTGTAAAGAGCATTACCTCATTTGTCAAAACTAGTTCCCACAATAAATGTATGAATGGTACGACCGGAAACAGTAGTCTGTACATGTCAGTTTCATGTACAGATGGTAATACAACTGGCCCAGAAGCACCCTGAAGAAATAGCATTATAAAATTTAAATGCTAAAAAACTGATTTATGAGTACCGGAGGACTGGCAGCAACACTTGCTGGTTTATCATTCTTTGCAGGAATTCTCACCTATTGTATCTGCAGGTCAATTATGTAATATGTTAGACTGTCAGTGTGTATCAGTCAGTACCTCGACTACTATTCCCATTATGGGAAGACTAAGGTTGTGACTGGGAAGAGGTGCTGGCCACCGTTCGATGTCATGACACGCTGCAACCACAATAATGAGTGGATACAGCACGTAGAGAGTGTTGAGTATTGTACCTGATTCAAGAGATATTTCGCCATTGTCAAAGTACTCAGGTGCAATTATTGCCATCTATATTACAACAGAAACACAACTAAATTCAGTCACATGTCACAACTTCCTCATGTATAGTAGAGTAAGTTATAGAAGTCGACGTTGGTGCCGATGAAGCTAACTATGTTAAGGCTTTCTACAAATAATTACACTACATAATAAACTATTCTTGATATCAAACAAACAGCCAGTTGAAAAAGCCTCATTCCTACACCTGCTAGAAGTGCATTATAAATGGCAGGACATTAATAAATAGTAACAAAGACTACTTATCATATGAGTAGTATGTGTACTGTATCAACAAGACCTAAGAAATTCACTCTTAATGTTATCATAGTTTGCTTATTCAAATGTTTCCTTTTTCTAACAAAATGTTTGCACAACCAAATTTAAACTAACAGAATATATGTTTTCATTGTCTACCACACAAATGTCAGTAGTGGACTACACCATGATGGGCATCTATGCCAGTAGCAAAGAGACACTGCAAAATGCCATAACATCAGTAACTATAACAAATAGTGACTCACTTCATTCTGTTATAAAGCAACATAAATCTATAAATGCAGTTCTCGGCTAGTCTGAGAATTAGATGCAATAAGGATTCAACTATCACTGCCAAATGCCCACAAATTATAAGACATAACACTTCCCACAAAACAAATTTCCTAACAGATTTCTTTCATGCCTATGCACCATCTGTAAACCATACTCGTCTGTCAACACAATTAACTAACCACTTTGGAGAACAACTTTGTGTACGGCAACTTCGTGATGAGCACTACAGACTGAAACAAGATTTATATGAAACAAGACTAAAAATGTAAACAAAATCACAAAACACACTTTCTGAAAATATCCTCGTTTATTGCCCTTATCTTTCACTTGTCGGAAGTATGAAAATCCATAATAATGAGCCCCATCAGGCTGCAACAGAATCATAAAAAGATCAAATCAACTTATGTAAATTCATCATCACATCTAGTTTACCACTAAGTTCTGTTGAACTCCTGGCTGTACAAATGTGTAGGCAGATTGTGATCCACCACACCCAACACCACTGCAGCGAATTCGGAAGAAAAACTGAGTGTCACCCATACATCCTATATGTCGTAAAGTCCAGCAATGTACACACTATCACAAGTTATACACAACAAGAATAAAACATTAGATAATAGACAGTAAGATGTAGACAAGATTGAGTACAACATTATCTGATCTGTAACTAAATAATTTTTGCTGTGCTTCCTACATTCCTTTGGCATGAAGAAGTCATGCAAACATACCCTAAAAGCAGAAAATTAGGCAGAAATAAAGTTGTGTGATTTCTGGGGACATCACTATTAGTGCAGGATTAATAGGTGGTAGAGCAAGTCCTCTCCGTCAAACTCTCTGTTGGAAACTGCTATGTTGCTGGTGGATAGACTGCCGGTAGCAGATACAGGTGACACAAACACCTCCTGCCCTGTGAAGATTTGCACTTGAAAGTCATTTACAAAGCAAAGACTCTAGCTGACGCCGTGTAGATGGCATCGTATGAGTATACAATACAATGCAAGGCTAGCACATGTTTTGGTACTGAGCATCCGCAAGGAAAAACTTATCTGTGGAATTCAATTGTGGGATGAGCTGCAAACGCACAAAAATTACACAAATTCTCCTCGCACAATTTTCTTCTTCAGGGTAAATACATAATGTAGACAAACGTATGTGCCTTGCCTCACCAACAAATTTAAAGTGACTACAGCCCCAGACTAATTACTAATACAGCACTTTCTAAAATTGTGTCCTTACAGATCAAGAATAATTGATGTCTGACTTATTTTGTTAATTAATTAAGTACAGTGTATGCACGTTAGTATGTTGTAACTCAGTTGTTTCACTAGGTTTCTTAGCCACTCCAGGTACAATAACATTAATTAGCTTTAGATCCAAAAACCTTACCGCCAAAGCGCTCATTGACAGTACTGAATCTGCATCTGTAAGTTTGTCTACTACTTCTTATTACCTGAGGCCTGGATATCCGGGCTAAGGGTATAGTAGTCGTCCGACGTGCAACCATACATGCGACCATATGACCATATTTATACTTGATTAGCGCAGATGCAATGAAGCTATTCCAACCAATAGACAAGAAATGGTGTTATTATCGACCAATAGACAAACGCGATATCATCTTAGGACTCCACCTCTGTTTGGTCGCTGACAATGAGAATTCGGCCTTTGGTCATCCGTCCTGTACATGGTGTTTAGTCCTTTGCTTGACATAAATAAGGGTTTAGCTCATAGAAACAACAACGCCTAGCCAACATTTGCACGTGCTAAAGGAATGAATTAGAAACCTTAGCTGAGATGAGTGAGTTGGGCTAAATAAAACCTCAGTATGCAAAACATTATCACGTGACGAGATATGTGCTTACATACACCAGCCGAGGGTTTTAGCACTGTAATGTGCTTTTCTGTTCATTTCTGTTTAGTTTCTTTTAGTTGTTATACTGCACAAACAAGGCCAAACACAAACAAAGTTATACCTGAGTTTGAGTCAGGAAAAGACAAGTAGCAGATATTCGTCTTCTAGAAAATCAAATTAGTTAATTAATTCAACATTGACCATTTCAATACGCCCACAGCAAGTGCCACTCTTTACCTCTGTTTCTGATAAAACGAAGTCTCTAGGAAATACGTACTAAAACAAAAGTATAAAATATTATCGATACAAAATATGTACAGAAACAAAAATTATAGAATAATATCGATACAAAATATGTACAAAAACAAAAAGTATAGAATAGTATCGATAGAAACAGCAGCAATCTAGTGAATGAAGTTGTGTGCAAAAGGTCTGTTAGACCACTCACTTCCATTGCTTGGCCTAATTCTAAGTCGAATGTCACCACACACATGCAGCAAGCCCATCGAGAAAAGCCCTGGAATTGCAACGAACCGTCTTCATTGGCTGCCATTAGTAACCTACGGGACTTTTTTCCTTGATAGACTACTTTTGTCCCGGATGCGTGGTTGCAAATGACCGAGAAACAACGCCGCGAGTCGTCAGAACTGCTGTCTCTAGAAAGCAAAATGGGAGGCGAGTTTGTCGGTATGTGATATTTAAATCGTGTCGTCTACGATAGGAGTATGCTCATCGTACTGTACTCTTGCATGTCTAGATCATCCTGCAAGAATGTTTTTGCTAAAACAAGAGAAAAGTAAAGGGAAAAGCGAAGATAAGCTTCATACGTTTAGAGTCTCAGATAGCAAAGGCACGTGAGGATACTACATGTACACATGTAGTATTATAGCATCAGATTGTTAGGATTATGTTAATTAATAATTAATTAATGTATTTAATTGTTATTGTTTGTGACACTTTTAGGCAATATTAATTAGTTTTTGTATATATGTATTTCTTTCTTGTTTCTAGTATTGGCTGAAGCTAAGAATTTTTTACCGCAAATGGCTAAAGCAGAAGCTAAGCTAAACGAAGAAATGGTATATCGAGATCGTGTAGAGTTTGATGTTGAGAATGTAAAAGAAGCAGAGGAGTGTGTAGAAATGGTATGACAATCTCTGACATTTGTTGAATGGAAAAGGAGACTCAATCAAGTTCTGCTTTTGTTTTTGATGCAGAATGTTGCATTAGTTGAACTCAATGATTCTGAGGCAGACAGCGAGACTGATAGTACATGTGAATCTACATCTTCCTACTCTGAAGATGAGGGAGACCAAGAAGATGCAACAGAAGAGATAGCGAGCAATATTGGAATGCATTTGAATGACAGTAAATATCAAGCACGAGTAAAATCACATAGGAAAGTTGAGCTAATAAGCCAGTGTGACACTTAATTAATATCAATTTAAAAACAATCGGTCACGTGTGCATTTTATTAGTCACGTGATTATATGGACTCAACTGCCCGGATGTGACCTGCCATACTGATGAGCCAGTCATTGTCAGAAGAAGAATTTGCTCGCCTTCAGGTTTACTACGATTCATCACTTTGATTCTAATTTTTACGCTCGGTGTCTAGGCTCAATTGATTGAACTGAAGACAGCCAACTACAACTACGATGAGCAAGCGAGAAGGGCCAGAGCAGGTGATACTGATGCACAGACCGTTTTGTCCAGATTGTATATACTGATGACTGTCGCGATAAATTATTTTCGTGTACTTGTTACGTAATATCAACGAAAATTACAGTGTCAGTAAATTGTCTGGCTGCGTAGCTAGCAACGGTATTGCGCATTGGAACTAAAAGAAAATTTTAGAATGGTTGAACTTGTTGTAGGAAAGCAAACTGTAATGAGATATTACGCTGAAAGTCGTGCGATCATGACTACTGTACTAACATTCTAGGTTGAGGTGGGTTCTGGGTGTGGTTTTGAGACAGTGTCATTAATGATTGACACCTGTTGGTTGTGTAAAGAATGTCATACCTAATCTGTGTTTGCAAACAATGTGTAATGGACTTGTGCTGCTAGCAGTATAACTCTAAATGTGTGGTAGAGAGTTGTGAGTTGCACAGTTGATTCGATTGCATTAGATATAGATGCTGCTGGGTATCACAAGTTTAAATAGGCACCACTTTTGGTTAATAATTGTAATTAAACTAAAAGTTAGTGTACTATGCAGTCGCGTATGCAGATGTGCCACAAGAGCTTGCAGTAGTTGTGTGTGTGTGTGTGTGTATGTGTGTGTGTGTGTGTGTGTGTGTGTGTGTGTGTGTGTGTGTGTGTGTGTGTGTGTGTGTGTGTGTGTGTGTGTGTGTGTGCATAGGTGTGTGCATGCTTGCTTGCTTGTGTGCTTGCTTGCGTGCGTGCGTGCGTGCGTGCATGCGTGCGTGTGTCCTCTTTCTCTTACCTCAGCAGTGTTCTTTCAGAGGACTGTAGTGTTGATAATGACATTGCTGCACGTCTGCAAGAAGCAAATAGAGAGTATAGTGCACTTCAAGATTATTTATGGAGTCAACAAGGAATAAGAATAAAGACTAAATCAAAGTTTACAAAGCAGTCGTTCCTGCAACTCTTTTGTATGGATCACAAATGTGGATGCTATATAGAAGAAATATTCAGGATCTAGAAAAGTTTCACGTTTGTCTGTCTGCATCGAAAAACGATAATTCATTGGTCGGAAATAGTGGCAAACATAGAAGTTCTGCGAATAACTGGAATTTAATACATGTTGACTCAACAGCAACTAAATAGACAGGTCATGTTGCAAGAATGGATGAGAGACGTTTACTAGATCAAGTGCTATACAGTCAGTGGTTAGATGCACTGAGAAAAGCTGGTGGTCAGAAGTTGAGGTTCAAAGACACTCTAAGACATAATCTACAGATTGTTGGTATTGATCACAAGAATTGGGAAATGATAGCATGTGACCATTCACGATGGAAGAAAAATATGAGATTAGGTTTATATCGTTGCGAGAAAGCTAGAATGGACAAAATTGAACAAAAGAGACTAATGCATGACAACTATACATCAGAAGACTTGACTGGTACAAAGAACATTTGCAATATCTGTCATCGAGTATGTCTTTCTAGAATTGGACTCTTGCACATGAACATGCTCAAAGACAAATGGTAAGCAACTGCTTAACGAAAGTTGTGAACTCATTTTTGAGAAGCAAAAAAGAAGTGTGTGTGTGTGTGTGTGTGTGTGTGTGTGTGTGTGTGTGTGTGTGTGTGTGTGTGTGTGTGTGTGTGTGTGTGTGTGTGTGTGTGTGTGTGTCTGCATCGAGGGTTGCACCACAGGTGCTTTCATTTATCTACGCAGTAGCAGTTTTATCTTTTCTGCAATGGTCGAGCACATATCATTCATGTTTGTTGAATGAAATATATCATAACATTAGCTACAGTTAGTTTGTCAAGCTGTAGCAGCAATATTGAGTCAATGCTAACACATTAACTATTTAAAATTACGTTAGAACAACAGCAGTTTTTGACACTTCATGAACTTTGTTGCTTGATGTCATCTCTTACTATTAATAATTTAAGCAAGGAGTATCCTTACTGGCATTGAAATAGTAACGTTGACAATTGAATTAATTCATAATTGCTATTATGCAAGAGTACATTCTAACCCAAGAAGCTGTGAATAATATCAAGTTTGTTTGAACTTTGGCTTTGTACAGTACACCATGATAATATGTGTTGTCATGTATGAGTATTGCAAGTAATTGCTGTTTGCAGTGTTGATGGAAATTAGGCATTCTGTGTTGGTGTGTAGAGGTATCACAGCTACGTGATCGAGTTTCCCAGTTGGATCGGGATCTACAGAGAGCCAATAAGGCATGATCACATTGCCTGCTATCTGTTAGGTAATATACTGACTGTGGCAACGTTTACCAATATTTAGGTTATTATGAAGAGCAAGAAAGCTAAGGTTGGTGCTGAGTGTTTTTGCTTGCAGTTATCATGAAGGAAATTCTATAGGATGTTAGTGGACTTACAGATGAAAATGAAAGTCTTCAGAGAAAGATCCATGTATGGTGAACTCAGAACAGTTTGCAGATTTCATGCTGTGGTGAATAGTACGGTTCTTGATTATGTTTCAGAGTATGGAGGAAGAGTATCAACTACAGAATAGAACTCTGATGGGAGAACTCTCAAAGGTTGATTGTTTATGTACATATCTTTTTTGTTTATGCAGTGCACTCTTTAATAAATGGTAGTGGTGATGTAAAGTGCTGTAGCTTTGCACCAAATGACATCCTGGTCTAACTGCAGCTTTCCAAGATCAGCTTCATCTCCTGGTGTAAAATGTTGACAGGCATGCAGATGTAGTGTAAAGTGATGTAGGACAGGTAGGCTTGGAATTGACCAAGTAAGTTTTTTTACACATGACAGAGGTTTGTCAGTCTTATTCGACTGAGAACAGCTTGGAAATCTAATGACGAGTGTTTAACAACACAAAGTGAAGAAATACGAGGAAGACTGTGTACAACATTTAACAGTTGACAACCTTTTGATTAGTACACTAGGTGCAGGGTGTTTGTAATTTACCTCATATAGGTAGGCATGCTTCAATTGTTATCGTGTCGTACGGTAACCGAGCACAACAGGTAGCACAAGAGGGTGTGATATGAGACTAGGATATACTCACATTCGATAAATTCTGCTAATTACTGGCATGTTGTTAACTATATAATATACACTGGTGTATGTTTGGAATATAGTTGTTTATGAGATATGTGCTTATATGTTTAATTAACTCTTTGTCAATGTGTTGGAAGCATTTTTATGTGTAGACAACAACCATGGCTCATTGACTGAATTTTAATGTCACAGTCACACAAAAAATGCTCTGGAAATTTAATACGTCCTCTGCGGGTTAAATATAGCAATTCAATAAAATAACAAGTTGAAAACCTTGTAGCAATATGAGAAATTTGCTCATATTTAACATATACATAAATGTTGTATAGATGTGTAAAGGACATTTTTGATTGAATTTGTAAGTGTTTAGCTACTTGGACTAATTTAATATTTTGTTGTATGTGTAGGTTTGTGATGATAATGAGGCACTGAAACAACGATTAGCAGCTGCTGGACTTGACAGTGACTGTTCACGTGATGTAGACACTAGAAATGATCAAACTAACGACACTGCATCAGTTGGAGAATTGGAGAACCAAGTTCGACAGCTACAAGCAGAAAATTTAGTTTTTCAGAAATCACTTGAAGGTAGTGTATAAATGTATGTCACGAGTGATGCATTGCCATGCATCTTTGTGTATAGACAGTGTTATTCTAAGCAACAAGGCTTGGTTGAAAATTGCTATTTGTTTTGAACATTTACCTTGTCACAACCTTTACATCTCTTAATTTTAACTCAATGTGATAGAGCATTACCGCAGTTGTTGGTAACAGGAAATTAGGGTTTTATTCTACACGCGAAAGTAACCTAACATTTGCATCAAGCAAGACAAATTTTTTGAGAAATTTCTGTTTCTTCTCTACCTTGTAACACATTCTGCTTTGCTCACAATAATGGCATCATGACGTCATTGTTGCTATTTTGAGAGACATTTATTACAACAGGCATGACTAATGTTGATTTCCAACAAATGTGTGGTCATAGTTGTAATTCAGAATATCTGATTTGCTGCAGCAAGTCGATTAAGACATGAGGAAGAAGTAGCAGACATGAAACGTGTTGTTGAGTGAGTGATTATCAAGTTTGCGATGATGTGGCTTATAGAGTAAAGGATTGTGTAGGTCGCTAAGAAGTACTAGACTTGGTGCAGCTGGTGGAAGATCACCTGCTGTTTTAAAACGAGAAACTATTGGATCTGTTGAATGGTTGTACCATATGAGTGTTGTGTGCAAATAGAGAGTTTGATTTTGTGGTCTCACAGTCATCAAGGTGAAAGCAGCGATGGTGAAGTAGATGCATCTGGGTTGTCAAGAGAGATTGATAGTTTCTTGACCCTGTTGGCTGAGAAGGAAAGTAACTGGCAAGGCGAGAGTGGTGAAAATGGTCAGTAGAAATTGTTACAGTGCAACAATTTGACTGTTATTAAACAAACGATTGGTACATGAACGCGCAGATGGCAGTGATAGAGAAGTACTGCTGTCTGCACTTTCTTCAATAAGAAACAGAGCTAAGGAATTGCGAGAGAAGCTTGTATCATCAGTGACACTGTCTGAATTAGGATCTGGTGCTAGTAGTTTGTGTGATTTGCAGTTTCCAGAATTTGATGAATTGTTGCGTAGATGAAACAGACTTGACTATATCTGCAACTCAAGAAGAGATTCAAGAGGTTAGTACGTTTTGCAATCACTTTCCAATGTCCATATTCATGCTGATTTGAACTCATCAGTCCTTTCTATTGTATTAGCTGTCTGAAGCAAACTTTAGCCTTCGCCAGGAACTAAGGGATAAGGAAGGTATGTCTGCATGAAATCGAACATCACTTTAATCTTTTTTTAAGTTGGCAACATTAATGGTGATGATGTTGTTAATTTATGATGCCTTTAGCACTTGTCTTGATGGCACTTAGGCTTTTGTGCTGTGTCAAGGTTTGCAAATGAGCTTGGATTCTTTGAAGGAAGAAAAGCGTCTGCTTCAAGACAAGCTACAGTCAGAGCAAGAAGCTCACCGCAGAGCGTCGCAAGAGCTTGAGGCAGAGATAGAAAAGGTTACTTTTGTTAGTTATTGCTGTATGGTATGTAAGTTGACACTTTAAATTTGTTTTATGCAGCTCAATGAGAAACTAAAGAAAAAGCAGGAAATGTATCATATCATGTTCTTTCAAATGGTATTTGTTCTATTTGGCACATGTATATGTTATAGTGTACTGCAGTTACAGGATGAAAAGGAAAAGTTGTATAGTGACAGCCAGTAAGCATTCTTTAATCAATGAACTTATTAGAATGTAGTAATTAATGATTGAGTTAAATTTCAGGTCATCCATTGCTGACACAGTAGCAGCCAAAGATCAAGAACTGACAGTAAGAAGTTTTGAAAATTCAATCTTGCATTGACTACAGTCAGGGTGGAATTGGTGCAATTTACATGGCTGTAGACTCTGTAGTGCAGCTTGGTTTTACCACCTTGATTAGCTAACAGATAATTGTTAATGATATGCAGCAGGATGGAACTTGGAACTTATTTGAGGACTCTAAACTTTGCACTGTTTTGACAAATCTGGACATTCTGAATGATTGATCGCAACTTCTTAAAATCGAATGAATCCCTACATTTGTGACTTTGAGGCTTCAACCTAGCTTGATGGTTGACATGTTAGTTATACTTTATGTATATGTGGCATCTTATTTATTTGAAAACACAAGAAGACTAGAGCTTTTTCAAATGAACTAAAAAGCAATCTTTACTGACTTCTATACAATATACTAACATAGAGATGGATAGATGGAACAACAGAAGAGGATGTCTTGTGCATCTTGCCCTACTTCCGTAAACTTGTATTTGCATGCTAAAGACTGGTAAAGTAGAGTGAGTTTGAGGCACTTCTGCTTGGGAGATTGACACATATGGATGACTACTTTTTGGATAATTAAGTGATATTTTAGTGAAGTATTTTACTGTGTGTGTGTGTGTGTGTGTGTGTGTGTGTGTGTGTGTGTGTGTGTGTGTCTGTGTGTGTGTGTGTGTGTGTGTGTGTGTGTGTGTGTGTGTGTGTGTGTCTGTGTGTGTGTGTGTGTGTGTGTGTGTGTGTGTGTGTGTGTGTGTGTGTGTGTGTGCATTTGTGTGTGTGTGTGTGTGTGTGTGTGTGTGTGTGTGTGTGTGTGTGTGTGTGTGTGTGTGTGTGTGTGTGTGTGTGTGTGTGTGTGTGTGGTGCTGTAGCTCAATTGGTTAGAAAGTGCATTTGGACAATGGAAACATCCGGGAACTTGCAGTGTTGCAAGTTTGAGTCACAGTGATGGCGAGCTATGACATAATTTCCGTAAGCAAGAAACTTACACACAATTGCTTCTTTTGACTCAGGAGTATAAATGAGTACCTGATCGTTGATTGGGGCGGACATGGCTGCTGACTTGGCAGTAATCATGCAGCAGGTGGGTACTTGTGGGCCTTGGTGTCCAGCCCCAGAGCTGCGCCATAGTCAGTGACTTTGGCCAACCTTCACGTAGCGCTGGAGGCTCTGTCTCTAGAGGCAGGAGGTGCTATCTTCACAACCGATCTTAAGTCAACATCAAACGATGTGAATGGCTGAACATTTGTCCATTTGTGTGTGTGTGTGTGTGTGTGTGTGTGTGTGTGTGTGTGTGTGTGTGTGTGTGTGTGTGTGTGTGTGTGTGTGTGTGTGCATTTCTGTGTGAACATGTTGTGTAATGTCTTTCTAATAAGCTTGTTAATGCAGGTTCTAATGCAGCAATCTGCTAAGGTACAGCAAGAATTGGACAGTACCAACGTTGTAAGGACTGTACCAAGGATTCGAATGTTATTGCATCTGTCAGTCCACATTGTTACAATTTTAGAAATATTATGAGTTTCAGCTGCAAACAGACTCAACAGTGAAACAACTGCAAGATGCACTTTTAGCAGCTGAAAACCAGGTTCTTGCTATAGTTGTCTATTGATCATTAGTGTACTCTCTCTTTTGCTCTGTAGGCTAGAGGCAATACAGAGGCATCTGGGAAATTGTTGGATAATCTTCGGTATGTTTTATAAATCTATTGATGTTACGGATGTTCTTCTCACGTGAAGAGAATTCTGTACTAGAAGTGAGAAAGATGCAATGGCTGCACAGCTGGAAGCAGAGAAGACAGTCAGTAGTCATAATTATAATTTTTCTGATCGCCGATATGTGCAGTTATTTTATTTTGCACAGAAAACTGCAACTTTGGAAAGAGAAGTTCACGATTTAAGAGTATGGCTCTACATCTGTCCTGATGATACTTGCTGTACAGTGTTGCTTGTCTGGTTTGTAGGGTCAAGTTTTAGAGTCTACGACTGCCACAGAGGAACTTCAAAATCAAAATGCTGTCTTGGCTCAACAGGCAGGAGAACAAAGGGCTCAGATAGAGGTGTAGTCATGTTATCTCTGTATGTTGCTGGATATCCTTGTAAACACACATCTACCATTGTGTTGCATTTAACTTGAACTTTTTGTAGGAATGTCAGAGAAGGTGGGACAGTGTAGGTCAACAAAATAAGACATTATTGGAAGAAAAGCAGCTAGCTGTTCAAGAGCTTGATAGGATGACCAAGGTATGCATGTCCTTGCTTTGACTACTTTGTTCATATTTTCATTGAGTTGTTGTTTGTCTTTAGTTAGCTGAGAACAGGAAATCGACTCTTGACAAACTATCAATTCAAATGCAACTCGAGGCTGATCAAGCACGGCAAAACGTTGCAGATTTTCAAAATGAGCGGGATGTAATATATTAATAACTCATATGCAGAAACTTTGTTATTAACTTGATGTTTTGGATGATTGTAGGACTTGAAAAATGAAGTTTATGCAGAGCGTGAAAAGCATCAGGAATTGCAGGCTAAAATCAAGCAGTTCAGCACAGTAGAGAGAGAGTTGGAACAGATGAGGAACAAAGTAGCAATCACCGAAACAGAAAAGGAAGAACTGCAGGTGTGTGAATAGTTTGCATGTTACCATGTGATTACTTAATGACATCAGTGTTTTGCTTCCAACAGGAGCAAATTCAACAGGCAGTGGCAAGAGCTGAGCAAGCAGTAGAAGAGGCTCAAAAAGAAGTTGAGGTAGAGTAAAAAAGAATGCGATTTCTTTGATCATGGTGCAGTACTGGTAAGACTGACGTTTTTTGCTGTTAAGACGTTGCAGGCAGAAGTTGAAGCAGCTTTTCATACTAAAAGTGATTTGGAAAGTCGTCTAGCAGCACAAGAGCAGGTCACTTACCTATAATCAACGACTAGCAGATAGACATTATGTACAACTCATCATATATAATGTAGGCTATTGAAGACAAAGAAGCTGAAATGAAATTGAATGAAAAGAAGGGAGCAGCTTTGGTTATCATTTGATGTAACCCGTCCTCGTCATGTTTTTAACAAGTGAATTTTGTAGATGAAAGATTTGAAACGCCAACTGTTACTAGAAAAGCGACGCAGTGAGAGACTACAAGAACAGCTGACAGAAAATAAGGGAACACGATGTAGGTGGTCGACCATTGTCAATCCAGCAGGAAAATCACTTTTTGTATTTGTTTAGCTGCGACTTATGATGAAGGATTTTCTCTTCCAGTTCAAAGTGAATCAGCCCGACCTTCCAGCAGGTTGTATTAGTGCATTGAGGAGTGAATCTACTTGTTGTTAGTGATTGCTCTGCATAGGGATAGTAGCTTATCATCTTTGACCGGTCTTCCAACACCTAGTCAGAAAGAGTCTGTCACTAGTCAAGTAGGTGTCTGAGTCAGATGAGTTGGTATCAGTTCCGTTAGTCTAAATATGTTTAATTATAGTCATCTGGCACAGCATTGTCTGACGACACCACGGCTCTGCTTGCTAAAGTGACAGAGTTGCAGGAGACAAATTGGACTTTAGAAGAAAAGGTTCATTGTGTGTTGTAGAGATTTTGTGGTGTTTTGCTCAATCAGTGCTCGTAGATTCGCCATCTGGAAACGAATGCATCGTGCCTTGCAGAGGATGTGATTCAGAAGGCAGCCATCATCCAGCAGCATTACATGGCAGTGAAGGACAAAGGTAACCTACCAGCTTGTTTTATCAAAACTTTGATATTTTGTTTGTGTGTTTGCAGTTGGTGACGTCATGCCTTCACCCAAGCAATCTCGATCAGGTGCTAAACGAATGCTAGATGGCTTCGCATCACCGTTTCGTGGTGCTAAAGAAGACGGAAATCAGAAGGAAGTGATTGCAAAGATGCAACGTGTACTGGAAGAGACACTAATGAAGAACATACACTTGCAAAAGGTTAGTGTCAAGAAAACTTGACATTATTGGGTCGTGCTTATGATCTAAGAAGCATTGTAATGTTTTATTGTACTATGATAAGAACTTGGATGATTTGGTGGGAGAACTAAGTCAAACTCAGGAGGAGAATACTCGGTTGAAAGAACGGCTCGGCATTGAGACAAATGAGACTTGATGTCCAAGTTGTTTTATGACTGTACGAACCTTCAATGTAATGCATACTTTGAGTCACTTTCACTCACTACCAGTTTTCTGTAGTGCTTATGAAAGCTTTCATCTTGATAATTCAGCTCTGTGTAAGATTGTTTGATCATTGACTGTTTAATAGCCATCTAAATAAGTTTTGACATTTTTTGCTACTGATATGTTGTTAGTCACCAGATGCTTATGGACTGTAACTGTGATGTATGTAGTAATGGAAAAGTAGCTTCTACTCATTCCTGGTATAACTTGGTAGCTCAGCATGTTTAGGTGGTAGTAGGATTTTCCTGTCTTGCCTTCTTGCCAACTTTACCAGATATGTGATCACGAACAGTGGATTTTTGAATTGATGCTGTTTCTCTGCTCTGCGGACAGAGATAGGCAGCTTCTTTACTCCCTCAATGGTCTTATCAAGATTACGCCTTTTGCTTTAAGATCTCTCTGATCTTGCAAACAGTTACGTTGCCCAACCAGGTATAAGAAGTCGCCTAGGGCTTCCGAGAGGTCTAAGGCTGCAGCTTGACTGAATGTTGAGATTGAGACATATCAAGAGAATATCACTGGCCAGGAATTGTAACAGTCGATTGCTTGCTGACTTCTGAATCACTTTATAGGTATGCTACCTTACTGTTGGTATTTATGACGTCAAGAGAATTTTGAATTTTACTCGGAGTACCTTTGCAAGATGTGTGTAGAGGTAGCATACTTTTTTTGAGAATCAGAACAGTGGTGAGAGTCGTGCTAAACTGAGGTCAATGATAGTGGCATTTAGCAGCTAGTAATATGATAAGTTTGTACGTTCACAGCTAGGTTTGGACACTAACATTTGTATACACAATTTAGCAACTATTGCAACAAACGGCAGATGTGGCGACAATCGACGTACTGCTTATTACTCTTTGCAAAATAGACTCTTTCTAGCCTAGTATAGCTAACAAACTAAACTTTAGAAAGTTGGGGAAATTTTATAGAATTATTGTAGATGCAGTTACAGTGACGTCTTTCTAGTTGATATCAGTGTCGTATGCTAGCAATCTGCCACGTTTGGTCAAAAAGAACAAGGCGAACTTTAGTATGTTGGTTGGTATTTTATTCGTTGCTAGACGTTAGAGATTAACTGTTATCAACAATTCTCGGTGAAATCCTTAGTAAAATCTAGCTAGCTATTTGCATGGTGTCTAGTTGTGAACGAGCTTCAGGATAGTACGGAAATATCTCAATAAATTTTTTAATAGATTACGTACTTTTTTATGTTGGATGTGTCTGGAAACGTGGGTGTTTGGGTATAATGTTTTCTGAGAAAACGCAGAAGTTCTAGATCTAATAAAATCAATCAATTTGTTTTACCTAGAGACACATTAAAAGAACTAAGATACAACTACTCGAGTTGTATAATTATGTGTCGTTATGCCCCTCCATGATGGGCAAGTGAGGTCTTTACCCCATCCAACCCGGCAGGCGAGCCCAGGAGGGTACATGTTTCTGTGTAGACCACACAGCGATCAATGACTCGCCAATTCGATATAGATAGCAGGCATTACGGTGACCGCGAAATTGTCAGCACGCCTAGTGGATATTAATGACCACCAGGAAAGCGCTGAACGCAGCACCAGATCCAGGAATTTTTGAAAGAGGTGATGCACCGTTAGCAGTTATTTATAGTATTACTAATTTTTTTTCTTTTCTAATGAAATTATATAAAATTATTGAACCACGCCTATTGAAAAAGAGGGGGTTGAAGCCCCCTGACCTTCTGGATCCTGCCCTGGCTGAACATCATCGTCAACGGACTGTTCGCCAGACCACAGAAAATTCCCAACAACTGAAGCGAGTCATAGGCTCATGGACAACTCTAGAGAAACATGAGAAAGAAAGACAGACAAGTTTCATAATTTACTGTCGTCACTGGGGTTTGAACTCCCAAACCATGTTATGTGTCGTTAGGCCCCTCCATGATGGGCAAGTGGGGTCTTCACCCTATCTGGGCGCCCACCAACCCAGCAGGTAAGTCCAGCAAGGTACATGTTTCCGTGTAGTCCACACGGCGATCAATGTGACTAACCAATTCGATATAGATTGCAGGCATTACGGTGACCGCGAACTCGTAAAGTATGTGTCGTGCTCAACCAGATCAGTCTTGTTTGTAAGTCTATTACAAGTACGGGAAGCAAACTCTGCTTCAGAAGTACTTAGACCATCACGGCTGTCTAGAAAGAAGACATGACTTTACGAAGGATCCGAGTAGATCCCAGAAGCACTGTTTTCTATAAGTGCTGCAGGTTGTGATGACCTGGAATAATGTCCAGCCACTGTGCAATACCTGCGTGCACTGAGCCCAAAGCTCCCACCCACTGGAACCGCCAGTGTTCAACAATGCCACATGCGGCTTATCTCCACTCGCAAGTCGCTGTACTTTGCCAACTTCTCAGCATGTTTCTTGCCAATGTTGCCATCAGCAGGACAGCTGATATCAATAAGGAAGACAAGACAAGTGTTTGTCTTCATATTTCTGAGACAGATATCTGGACGATTGGCTTTGATCTTCTTGGTAGTGGGGATGGTGGTATCCCACATCATCGTAATGTCATCCATCTCCACGAGCCTATCAGAATGATGCCGGAACCATATTCTCTCCACTGGAACCCCAAAATGGCGACAAACATCCCAGTGAATGATGGAGGCCACATGATTGTGTCGGTCAGTGTAGTCCATCGGTGCCAAAGCACTACAGCCTGCCGCAATGTGGTCGAATGTTTTCAGGCCTACCCTGCACATGTGGCAAGTAGGACTGACATTATATTATGCCCCTCCATAATGAGCATGGGGTCTTTACCCCATCAGGGTCTCACCAACCCGGCAGGTGAGCTCAGAAGGGTACATGTTTCTGTGTAGTCCACACGGCGATCAATGACTAGCAAATTCGATATACATTGCAGGCATTACGGTGACCGCAAACTCGATGGAGCACGCCTAGTAGATATCAATGACCACCAGGAAAGCACTGAAAGTCATCGTCAACGGACTGTTCGCCAGACCACTGAAACGAGTCATAGTCTCATGGATAAAGCTAGAGAAACACGATAAATATTATTATTGTTATTGTTATTATTATTTTTGAAGCCTGTACATATCCATTTAACTACGTGTATTGCCAAAACTCTTACTGTAGTACCAAATTACATATGATATTGTATGTTAGTAAGTGTAGAACATTGATGTCTGCTACACTGGAGAAGGCTAGAGTCCATTTTTGACGGGTTACTCCACTTCCAGCAGAAGTTACCAAACAGTGACGACGACGACGACGACAATGTTGTGTGTGTGTGTGTGTGTGTGTGTGTGTGTGTGTGTGTGTGTGTGTGTGTGTGTGTGTGTGTGTGCCTGTGTATGTGTGTGTGTGTGTTTGTGTGTGTGTGTTTGTGTGTGTGTGTGTGTGTGTGTGTGTGTGTGTGTGTGTGTGTGTGTGTGTGTGTGTGTGTGTGTGTGTGTGTGTGTGTGTGTGTGTGTGTGTGTGTGTGTGTGTGTGTGTGTGTGTGTGTGTGTGTGTGTGTGTGTGTGTGTGTGTGTGTGTGTGTAACACAAGTGCAGATGAGTATTGCTTCATCGAAGCTACCACGCATAGAACACCGGCGTAGGAACAGGGGCTGGGGGCTGAAACCCCCTCGCTCACTGTAGAAATGGAAATTTTCTGTGCTACTGACTTTTGCAAATCTGTTTACGGTTTGGCAAACGAGGTTGGTTTTGCTTACTTTTGACCTCCACGGTTCGTCGTCCCCCCATCGCTCGTGAACATCTTCCTACGCCACTGTACAAATCTACATGAGAGTATACTGGCGGACGTGTGTAATTGATCACCCCCAAACTTGAGGAACACGGTGTCTGCTATATGACGGCTATAAAGGTGGAGTTTTCGACGGACCAGTGCATCTTTTATTCTGGATCCTTCGTGCAAACGGGATCCGAAAAATTTCTTGCAAATGGGATCCGAGCCGTGTGCTGATATCGACCGCTTCAACCTCTTCATCGCTAACAATGCAACGTCTCTGCGCTTACTCTAGCAGTTGTACGGCCGCGCTCTTTAGGGCGACGCGAAGGTCGTCATTTGCATAATGCCTTTCACTGTGCCAAATGCACCGAAACATGTCACAGATCGCTTTGCGACTATTTTTCGCAGACTCTAAAAAATAAGAGAAGGCGACAGAACAAGTTTGGAGTCGTTGCGTTGTTTCCTCGATTTACTACTAAAATTTGGCATCAGAAGTTATACCTATCCTGCTAGGTTAGATCATGGCTTGACTGCGTAGTTTCTTCTCGGACTGTCCGGCTATAGATGGTGTCCAGTAACGGGGAACGTACTCTATTGTGTTGTCATCAAGATCCCACACAAAACATTACCATATTTGGTAGTCACGTGCACACATCTAAGCAAACAACGCACCGCGAAATAACCGTTTTGTGCGTGTACTTACTTCGCCGTGTCTAGCGACATACCGTACTCGTTTTTGGCAATGCATCATAGGTCACGTGCATGATGTAATGTGCCGCTGCTAATGGAGCAATAATTCCGACGGTCGATCAGCTGTGTTGCAGTTGAGTTGGAGTAGGCAAAGACGTCTTATTGCTTTTTTTCACGAGGATGCAACGTCTAGAACTCGTTGTGATCTCTTTGCTGCTGACGACCACTTCAGTGTCCCTCTCAAACGTACCCGTACGTCGTACATGAATACTGGTACCGCGGAATAATTGTCTTGTAAATTTCTCTTGCGTTGTATCTTGCTGTAGAGAAGCAATGATCCTTGCTGTCGAACGGCCAAAGGCGAAAAAGGAGACAAAGGTACGAATTGACGTATCTCAAGGGTTCCCGGGTGCATGCGCGGAAATCTCACTAGTGAGTATACGTTGTGTGTCAACGTTCGCGAATACTGTTTTCTACGATTTTTGCTTGTTCTTAATTGACTGGTTTCCTTGTGCGAGTGTGGGCACTTGAAGTCCGGCGCGCCTATCTTTGAAGAGACTGAAGTGTCCACATGCAGTGGGCATATTTTTACCGTTAGTATGTTTATACACCTTCTAGATAAATTGAACAACAACCTTTTTAAATGATTTTTGGTAAAAATGGTTTTTTCAAATGTTAATTTAAAATGCACTAAGTTTTTATTAAGATAAGATTTGTCATTGAAATAAATTGTGCATCGTACTTGTTAGTTGTTTAAAGATCAGAATAAATTAAAATAAATATACTTGCAACAAAAATATTAGTAAACACTTGAGGATACTCTCCCTGCAGTCCAAAGAAAACCTAAGTATTTTCTCTTTTACAATGCAGAGTTTGTAAGGTGCTACCAATGCATATGATGGTTGATTTAATCATGATTTAAATTAGTAAGCATGAAAAATGTAACACTTTTGGAAAAGTAATAAGTTTTGTTGTTTTCATTAGGTTAGTGTATATCTTTGCATGGATAGATTGCAGTGTAAACCCAACATAAAGACCTACTACGCATTAAGCATGAGTACGCTCTTGTTACAGACAAATATAACTACTACAGCGAATATAAGATCTGCTTGTTTGCCAAATGGTGATTTAGGTAAAAGAGGTTTAAATGGAAAAGATGGTCGCAATGGTGCTCCTGGGGCTAGTGTGAGAGGACCACCAGGAATTAGGGGACCGCCAGGAATTCTTCATCTACATTCTTGCTCTAGTAGCATGAAAGGTCAGTAACACACAACTAAATTACCTAAACGACCGTAAATATTAGTTAATCAAGAGCATGTTTTGAGCAGGTTTAATGAAATACAATCAACAATTGAAAGAGATTGAGTACTGTGATGGTAGCAGATGGTTTACTCTGTCACTACCATCAGCTCTAGGACTTGGTAGTTCATACATGCAGCCTGCATCATCATGTCGGCAAGTGGCAAACAAGTACAAATCATCTTACTACGATGGACCATACTGGATTAAACCATCTGCTAGTCATCCACCATTCGAAGTTTGTGAATAATTTTTTTTTTTTGCTACATTTATGTTTACCTTACTTCTGTTTACAACAGGTATTCTGTGATGCTCGTGAAGGGTGGACTTTGATAATGAAGATAGATGGAAAGAAACAGAACTTCCACCACGGCAGCGAGCTGTGGTCGAACAAGTACACGTTTCAATCACACAGTTTGGCATTAGATGACCATGAAGCAAAACTTGCTTCTTACTGGACACTACCATTTACTGAACTACGTCTGGGAATGAAAGTGGAGGGAACGATCAGATGGATTACTTTTAGATATAGTGCATCTTCTCTATACAGTCTCATTGCTGATGGTTATTATAGGAGGACATACATTGGTAAGAACAATTGGAGAAGTTTACTGCCAAGGTCATCTCTGCAAATAAATTGCAACAAGGTGGGCATTACTATCAGTCAGTCGAGCGAGAAAGTCCATAATCATGTATGCATACTGCAATGCATGAGCACATTACTTTGTTTCTGACATTTAGTCAACTAAACCCAACTAAACCTTATCTCTCATGTCTGCTGTGCTTAAGCTTGCAGACAGTAAGTGCAAATACCGTTAGAAGGTAACGAGCTTGTGCTGGTGCAACTTACCCGATTCACACTGCATAACTGTGGTCTGGATATCTGCATCCATAGAAGGCCACCACGTTAATGCTCGGGCTAACCCCTTTATGCGCCCTATTCCTGGGTGGGTTTGATGTAAGTTCTACATCACGTGCCTTTGACCTGAGGCGCAATGACTACTCGGAGTCCCCATATAAAGCAAACCCTTCTCCGCGGACAGTTTGTACCGTCTTGCCAAGTAAGGTTTCAGTCTTTCGCAACTGTAGTTGCATGGCCATCTCACCCGGGTGAATTCCAGCACTAGAAAAAGTACAGGATCATGAGTAGTCCGCTCTCTGATTTGGGCACTGTTTACTGGCAAGGCTTTTAGTGATTCATCAGGTGTACCTCTTTTCTGGACAAAATCAACAGGAGGACCTTCTGATCATAAAAGAGGCAACCAACTAAGGCCGTTTGCATTGCATGAGTTAGACCTGCTCTATTCTGGAGAACATGTAGTTGTACCCTGCTAAGCACAAAGCCCATCTTTGGATTAGAGAAGAGCCTCTCTATGGAATTGCGATAGTCTCTCTCAAATTGACACAGCAAAGGCTTGTGATTTGAGATCAAGGTGAATGGTTGGCCGTGCACGTATCAATGGTACTTCTTTACTCCTCAAGCCAATGCCAAAGCTTTATCAAGTTATGAACAGTTCTGCTCGGCCGCTGATAATAAGCAATATGCGCAAACAATAGGAAATTTAGTTCCGCTGGCTAGATGATGCGACAGAGAGCACTTATGCCTATTGAGAGACATCACAAGCAAGAATTACAGGCAAGGCAGGGTTGGAACAAAGTGGGTTAACACAAAGGATGAAGTCTGGAGTGCCTTGGATGTGATGAAAGCGTCCTCCTGTACAGTACCTTGGACCATGCCAACAGTGTTCCTTTTCTAGGCAGAGAATAGAAACAATTGTGCGAAAACTTGTCATAATATGCTGTCATTCTCTCTTGACTTGGAGGTTGCAGTTGGTTTTGAGGCTTTCTGGATAGCTTTCTCCTTGCCGTCGGTGAGTTTCAACCGATGTGCTGACATTCTATGCCTATGAACTATATATATATATATATATATATATATATATATATATATATATATATATAGGTGAACTCTTTCATAAACCTGCAGTTGTCACGTTTTACTCAGATCTTGGAGCCGTTGACGAACTTTTCTAGATGTTGATGGTGCTCTCTTATACTTCTTCACATAATTAATAAGTCGCTCAGGTACACACTATTGCTTCAACTAGACCGTGCAAGAACGCTTCCATTGCCCGTACAAAATTTGGAGGCGGAATGAACACCAAATGGCAAACCGCGGAATCGAAATAGTCCTTTGTGGGTGTTGATTGTCACATAAAGTAAACTCCAGTGACACTTCATTGAGCACTATCAGTTGGTATGCCTGCATGGATGAGGTCCGATTGTGCTGTCTACATATGTTTGCCCCTGCCAACTTGAAAAGAGGTTATCAATGTCTGGCAGTGGGTAGCGATCCAGTTGGCTAGCTTGGTTCATTGTCAGTTTGCAATCGAAAATTCTCACGGACCCTTTAGTTTTGACTACTGTCACCACAGGCGCTGCTTAGTTTGAAAATTGTCCAAGGAAATGATGGTCTGTTCTTTCGTCCAAAACAAAGACTTTTCCAGTTTGTCTCTGAGTGCATATGGTACCTTGTGAGCTTTGAAGAACCGAGGTGGTGTGTTTAGATCAAAATGGACTGTGGCTTAAATCTCACGCAACTCTTCCAATTCGTCTTTGGTAATATTCTAGTATTCCTTCGAAAATTGGTCTAGCACCAGGTGGTGCTTACTTGGAAGATCTTTCCTCAATCCAGACAGTTTAGTTAGTCTCGACCATGCAGGAAAGTGGGTCCTTTTTGCAGGTCTCTTGAGAGAGAACATAGCAAGATGCGCCTGTATTAATCCAGTATTAGCTGTGTCCCATTTACTGAAAAATTAGTTTTAATTACAGCCTACTTTTATTGAGTCTGTAAATGTATTCCAAACCGTGTTCATCTTCTACTTCCTGCCGATAGTCGAGCACAAGGGTGTGGTCAGCGTGCGTACTTTGATGAGACTGCCTGTTTAGGTGTTTTCTTTAATAATTAATCAGCCTGTACGTGCCCCAGTTTCTTACACGCGAAACACCTTGAGTTATTGAACTCACAACTGGCTGATTTATGATACAACGGCGTACGTGGGGCGATCCTGGACCATCTGTTTCAATGATTCCCCAAATTCACAATGTTCTGAGAGTTCTCGAAGCGAAGAATGGAATACGGCATAGATTCACCTTTTGGCAATATGGCTTTTGAACCGCTGCCGGTGCAGTGTGACTGGATTGTGGGGCTCGCTTAGAATGTCACTGAGAGCTGGGAATAGCTTGTCCCCTAAAGAAAATACGTAATTCTAAAGAGCTACGAAGCTGCAGAACAGTTTGTACTATTTCGCGCTAACTGCTGGAAGAAATATTGCACGCTTCTGGTTATCGTCCCGAATACTATTGGCCGCGAAGTAGAACGTCCAATGTTTAGCGTAATGAGTGCAGTCATCTGTGTGCTCGTCGAACGCGCCCAGGCGTCCCAAAACGGGTCCTCCAATGGAAGGCCTAGGGGCTCCCAACTGGTGGCACCTGTGCATCGCTTGCCCCGGTCGTAGAAGCACCACCAGCATTAGAGTTTGTCGCTCTTGTCGCCAATATTTAGTGATTAGAGACTTTATCGTTATAAGATAACGACCAACAACTCAACAAGAACCGCATATCAAGACAGGTGATCAACATACTAATCGTTCTGGATATGCCCGCTACATGGACTTTACCACATGCAGTTAGAGCATGTCTCCACTTTCTGCAATCTTAACTAGTTTAAGTTAATCCTAGTGTTTCTACTGTAAGTACGTATACGTTTGCATAGAACCGAGTAAGCGTTCTCAGCAGATTTTCGCTGTGCGTTCTTCCTGACTATAATTTCATATGTTTACCACAACCGTGGGTAGGTTAATTTATAAAAAAAAACTTAATTCTAGACATGCTCAGCCGCTTTGCAAAGTGGAGTTACGGTTGTAAACTACGAATCTGATGTATACATACATACACACACACACACACACACACACACACACACACACACACACACACACACACACACACACACACACACGCACACACACACATACACAACATGCAATTATTGCATGCAATAAGATATGTTTGGCTCAATTCTTAATTAAACGGAACAAGACCGATTAAAATCATCTAAAGTATCTACAACATCTAACACTTGTCTTTCGTTTCTAGGAAGGATTCAACGTAGTAAGTGATAACTTTAATCCTCATTCAAACTGGGCCGCAGGACTAGCAAGAGCTCGCCTGGGATTTCTTGGTGACGAAGACGACTGTAACAGTCCAGACTCTTTTATTGGTTTCGGAACACGGTATACCAACACATCGCCCAAGAACAGTGCCGGCAACTACGCCGGTCCGTACTCCGCAGACAACGGCGTTACCAACATCAAGGCAATTGGTTACATCATGGCACGTTGAAATAGATAAATAACAAAGAATGTGAACGTCAGTTTTCTGCTACATTGCAATTGCTTGCAACATGCATTTCAAACTTAGTTTTTGTGTACGTTTTGTCGAGCTAAGACATAGACTTGCGCGGTTTAACAAAATTTATAATATAATGTAACTGAAACAGGAGTACTCATTTTCTCAAGCCCATACACACAATCAGGTACCCAATTAATTTTAATTTAAATTTTAGTAACCCCTAGCAACTCATACATTATTTATAAAAAAATTAATTAATTAGGTCTCAGTCATGTTGTCCTTCTACATCAGTTAATCAATATTACACCGTATAAAATTTGTAGACAGTAGCCACTATAATATAAGCAGTGTTACAGGTCAAAACGATAATAATCCAGTGAGGACAATAGTAATTCAAATACCAATAGCTGCTTGTACTGATGAAGATATATACCAATTCATGAATAACGTCCGCAAATTAATCTAAGACTGCTTGCTAGCTCGCCTATACAAATTCATTACATTCAATAGCAATGAGGCTGCAGAGAGTAGTACGTGGCTACTGCTGTTCAAGATTTAGATTAATAGAGTCAAAGGTATGAACAGTAAGCACGCTGAGCTCAAACAACAACGTCAACAGTTGAGTATGGAACGTTACCTAGCGTTGATGTCAGCTGTATTAATAGTTAGTTACTGTTAGTGTTGCAAGGTGAAGGCACATGTAACTGTAACGTATTACAACGAACGTATAGTGTGCACGTCTCTGCTCTAAATTCGCACTAAAATTTGAGCACCACAAGTTTAGGTAGATGCATGTGTATCTTGAACGTCTCGTGTAGAGTTATACATTATCGAGTCTTGACTGCATGCGTAGTTTTTCTTGGACTGTCCGGCTACTGGTATAATGGAGGACTAACTCTACTAATGGCTGTGTTGCCATCAAGATCGCTCTTCGTCTTAATACAGTAACAACTTCGTTTCGGTCATGTCATCTCGACGAGTAGTCACGCGCGTTAGTCAACACGTAAGATGGTCTAGTGTCGAGGCTACAGCAGTTTACGTAACTGTTACAGTTGAGTTCGAGTTTTCAAAGACGTCTTACCGCTATTTTTTCCAGAGGATGCAACGCAGGACTCGTCGTGATCTCAAGTCATCTAGAGTGGCCTTTAGAAAGCTGGGCAGGCACAATTAATTTAATTAAAAATGCAAACCAAATTGGTTAAAATTATTAATTATACTCGTATCAAAAAATAACTAACGGTATACGTGTCTGAAAAACGCCATATTTAGAATTCTTCGTGCACATAATTAATTAAAGAACGCCCAAAGTATACAATGCGCTCAGCGATGCGTGCTATCTTTCTTTAGACACAGGATTATGGGGTTGTTAATTAATTTGGCTTGACTGACAGGCTATACGCTTTCACAGTACTAGGCAAATAATTTTCACAAGATGGACTCTTAATTAATTCTTCAATAGTCAATACTATTTACAACCGTCCTGAGGAGAACAAGAAAGATATCTAGCATAAAATTTTAAAAGATGTCAATAAACAATAAACTTACATTTTAGATTTTTCTTCTTTTCAAGAATTACAAGTGTAAACCCTATTGTCAGTTAGACAATAGTTTGCACGCATCGTTAGCAAAATAGCGAGTGATTTGGGTCGTACGTGTGCTGTTACTGAGATGTTAGACTCCGTTCTATGAGCACACGTATACGGGTCTTGTTTCAAACGCACTAACTAACAAGTAATAGTCTAGTCTACCTATACGGGAAACGGGTCGGTGACCTAGTTGAAGATAAATTGCTATCAACAAACGCCACTATGTACTGCTATGAGTTTGCATGGTTGCCGGAGGCTCGGTCATTGGGCTGGCAAGGAATATTTAAACAAACGGGACCAGAATGTGGACACGCGACGGGGCCACGCTTATTTTATTAGCGAGGCAACTGTCTCATTGCCTCATGCCTAGCTACGCCTGTGGGTCGTTGTACACAGGACAACACGAAAACACAAAATTGCAAAGCATATCCCGTATGTGAAGTCTTTAGCACAGCTTAGACCTTCAGTCAATGGGGATGACATGTTTGAGGTATTATTGCAACTAAAATATAACGGATGATTCAAACCAAAGTGTGTACATCAGGTATGATCTAGCAAATTTGTATTTTCGTTAGGCTATCGAATCGAACCTTTGTTAATTAATGGAGTGTACAAGTTGTGCTTTTGCACTTATACTACAAACTTACTAAACTAGAATTTTAAAAACTTCTCTCTAAAAGAGAAATAGATGTAGAAATTGTATAAAATGTAGAATTTTTAAAATTCTAGTTTACATATAATTTTGCATAATCTTGCACTGTAGATCTTTGCGCACATCTTACCATAGCAACACGTTGCTCCACCTTTCCTATTGTCAGTGTCGACCAATCAACATTCAGTATATAAATATTTCACGTAAAATTTACTGTCTCTTCTCCATAAGTGTGAATTTCAAAAATCTTTAATATTCCCGCTGCTTTTAGAACTATCGGGATGATCTGGGTATCATCAGACACCGCTGGGTCTGCAGCCATGGCCAAGGACTTGAATTTCAGGGTCAGATCTGGAAATGTGGAACTTGACAGGGGCCACTAATGCACTTACCAATGGCAAGCACTAATTAATTAGTACGTATGTAATTAAACACACTGAACTACCATTGGTATTCCCGTACAGGTATCTGTCTGTTAGTAAATATATACTAATGTAACTAATACAAAAGAATCCTCCACAAACTGTTTAACTAAATGCTGTCAAGATCTTGAAATGGAAAAGATGAAAGAGTTCTAGTGTCCATGAAGACTGCCAAGCGACTTTCCAGGTTGTCTTGGGTCATTCTTGTACTGCACTTGTCTTTTGTCAGGTTCATGCTCGAAAATGCACGTTCACATTCAACAGTATCAGGGCTCATACACATGAGCGTTACCCCAGCAATCCAAATTGGCCATATTCCACAATCTGCGTTAATCTGCTGAAGAAGGTATCAGGCTGCTTTTCACATTGCAGAAAGAGGTAATCCATCGACTCATCATTCCTGTAGATGCTAAATTGCCTTTTCGCAACAGGACCATTCAAACTGTTCCTGCAGTACTTTCTGACAACTGCTTCTATGTCACATTTAGAGACCTTGCGGTTTGCTGGGTTAAAAAACCGGACGTTTTGGACACCAGAGTCCAGTTCTGGAAAACGGGAATCGAGTGATCTGCTTATAGCAACTGTGAAATTGAAGATGTTTTTCATCACTTCATGCAACTGAGCATAGGAGAGCTGGCCGGATGAAATTACCTTGTTCTTGAAATCATCAACCTGTGTACAGTCATAGTCTATATTGTCCACGTTCTTTCGAATGTTACTCTCGTGAAGACAGCCTTCCACTTCATGGAGTATGGGCTCGAAGAACGTTTTCTTGAACCCAGCTATTTTTTGATATGATGTGTAAAGGTCTTGACCATTTGTTTGAAGCTGAATATTTATGTCAGCTAATATAGGTAGACGACCCTGAAGAAAGTAAAGGTACAGTTGAAATTTGGGGTCAACTAACTCATCATACAGCTGCTGCAAGTTTGCACGTTCACTCCGTCGAATTGAGGTGTTATGAGCCTCTAGTTCAAAATATGACACAATCTCTGGCAGAAGATCAGCAAGTCTTTGAACGCAGACATTCAGGGACAACCATCTTACTCAGTGATAAGCACTAGTTGATGATATTCATTCCCTTCATCACTCAATTCGATGATAGCTTTTAGTTTCTCTCTTCAAACATGACTGTTTTTGAAATGTGTCATCACACCATCCACAGTTCTATGTACATTATCAGGGAGTTCTTCAAGTCCGCTCTTGGCTGCCAATACTTGTCTATTGACAATGCAATGCTGAAGAAAAATACTCTGATTATAGTTTCGTCTGAGATGTCCAAATACCCCTCTTCCTTCTGATGTCATTACTGAAGCTCCATCACTGGAAAACGACACCGACTTCTCTTTCGGTAGATCTTCCTTGTTTACAAACCGGTCAAAAGTTTGAAACAAGTTTTCAGCATTAGGGCCGCCTTCTATTCTTAGGATAGTCAAAAATCGTGTTTCAATGTGGCATGCCTCCAAGTCAACATATCTGCAATAAATTACTGTCTTTGCAAAGCCTCCTTGTCTGTACTCTCATCCATCTGAATTCCCCAACATGGAGACGATCGGATGTTTCTCCTGTTTTCTTCCTGAATAAAATCAACCATTTTAGAAACGCGGCATGTAAGACTTTGTGTACTTTTTGAAATGTTCTTGAAAACCTTGGACTCCTTGTCACATGACTTAGCCCAGTCAACGACTGCTTCTCCAAAACTAAGTGGCTTGTGGTGTTTTACAAGAGTATGAGAAAGTTTGTATGCCGCCAACTGCTGTAAATTGTTTGAGTTGAACGTTTTCACAAATGACCGCTGCATTTCTTCTATCTTCTTTGTTGCTTGCTTCACAAAAAGTTCCCTTTTCTTAGTACTCCATGCTTTAGTATCGGACTGGTTACTCTCGTAATGCCGCTGAAGGGTATATTTCTTCACGGCCTCCAATGTCTTATTACACTTCAAGCAGACACATTTATTGCTTTTGTCATCATACCTTACAAGATACGCTGTTTCCCATTCAAAGTGCCACAGACGTCTACAGTCGCCTGGCTTTCTATGACGTCGATGATCTCCTCCTGACACTGAGCCGAGAGTTACAACGGTCCCATTTGACATTGAACAGTCAGATGCGACAGAAGAGAGGCAACGCGATTTTGCTGGTGGCCCCTCAAAACAATCGGAAGCTGGATCAGGTGTCCTCGGTGTCCACACTGTCGTCGAGGCCGCTACAAAATCCTCATCTGAGGCTGGCCCTGAGGCTGAGTCGTGCTAAACAGAGGTCAATTATAGTGGCATTTGGCAGCTAGTAATACGCGAAGTTTGTACATTCACAGTTAGGTTTGGACACTAAGACTTGTATGCACAATTTAGCAACTATTGCAAATGTGGCGACAATCGACGTAGCTGCTTACTCCATACAAAATAGACTCTCTCTAGCCCTTCTAAAAATATAGCTAACAAACTAAAATTTAGAAAATTTGAAAATTTTTATAGAATTATTGTAGATGCAGTTACAGTGACGTCTTTTTAGTTGATATCAGTGTCGTTTGCTAGCAATCTGCCACGTTTGGTCGAAGAGAGCAGGGCAAACTTTAGTATGTTGCTTTGTATTTAATCCGTTGCTGTGTACGTTAAACGATTAACTGTTATCAACATTTCTCGGTGAAATTCTTAGTAAAATCTAGCTGGCTTTTTGGATGGTGTCTAGTTGTGAACGAGCTTATGTTAGTACGGAAACATTTCTGTAAATCTTTAATGGAGTGTAAAGGTTGTGCTTTTGCACTCATACTACAAACTTACCAAACTAGAATTTTAAAAACTAAATAGATTTAGGAATTGTGTAAAAAGTAGAAAAATATTTTTTAAATTCTAGTTTATATATATATATATATATATATATATTGCATAATCTTGCACAGTAGATCTTTGCGCACATCTTACCATAGCACGTTGCTCCGCCTTTCCTATTGTCAGTGTCGACCAATCAACATTCTGTATATAACTTTTTACGTGAAATCTAGTAACTCCGTCTAGCTGTTTTTCGTAGTACCCAATCATCAGTTGTATTGTAATTGGTAAACTTCCGTGATTGGTCAAGAGTTCTCTAGTGTCAGACTGTGCCTCTCGACCCAGGTCTCCTCATAGCTACATCGCTGGTCTGCGCGTACGCAGTTGCTCCTTTGGAGACCAATACGAGCAACATGAAAGCATCCGCACTAGCCTTTATATTGCGACAAGGCAACGATCACCAAGGTGTTAAAGCTCTCGCCAAAGGAAACCCCTTCTAGCTAGGTCGAGACATCGAAAGATGCACTAGGGCAGAAAAATTACTGGGACCACATAAAGGCGTTTTTCATCTAGCTCTTGCAGCTATCACTAACGCTTGCTTTCATTTATGGAGCATTGCAAGTGCAGAGGACTGCCCTGTGGAAGTTGCTCGTGTCCCCTAAAGATGCAGGATGTTATTCTGTTATGGCAAATTGATATGTTTGCTATACATGTAATCAGAGACGATTATGCGCATTTAGAATTATTTTCTTTACTAATTTAGCAAAGTCTCAACATTATCACTTGAATCACTATAACAATAATTGTTCAATTTTATCTAAACAACGTTGCAAAATTAAAGGTTCGTTACTGTTAGCATATGTCCTTTCCTTCACAGATACGACCTTCTTTGAGGCTCTTGACGTAATCACGAAATTCTTTAATTTTTTTGCATTTTTGTTCAGCTTCATCTTTGCACTTGTTCTTCTTTTTCTTCTTACAATTCAAGTTTCGCTTTGGATTCTTGATTTTCTTACATTTGTTACTGATGCAAGCCTCTTTTTCGATTTCTCTGCATTCACTAAAGGTTGTCCGAGGCCACTGCTCGATGTGAGAGTTGTGATCGAGCACAAACTTTGGTCCATCCAATCCTTGAACATGGTAGTCGTTACCAACTCGAAGATCGACTTTCAGGGTGCAGACTTCAGGAAGCCAAAGCATGATGTTCTCGGAGATGTTCAGATCCACATTCCCAGGCTTCAAAATCTTAACAAAACAGTGTGAGAGTTATTTGCTATTTATTCGTGCAATGAGAGCTCACATCCATGACGGTGACTATGATCTGTGACCATCCATTGCTTTTTTGTACTGCTAGCACACGAACTTTATATACTAACACAAAAATGTGAAAATAAGTTAAGTGGGACGTTGCTCGAAACTTAACACGTGGGTTCTCACCGTAATGGTGGTAAGCGCAAGCATTGCAAGCTCTGTTCTCTATTGTTCCAAGAACAGGGCATCGTCCTAGATAAAATAATATATGATAAATTCCTCAATACTCTATAACATTACAACAGCTGATGCCACACCTGCTCCGCACACACAGATTGGTGAGTTACTACTCTCTTGGTTGTCATCACAAATTGCAGACAGCTCGGAACTGTTGCCGTCTAAAGTGTAGAACTCGGAACTGTTGCCGTCTAAAGTGTAGAACTCGGTGCATGCTATAGCTGCAATATAAATGTTTTAGTTCGTCAGTTACCGACCTTGTGTGAAAAGTCAGACAATATCATACCTGGTTGGTAGTAATCATAGGCTTTGATACTGACAGGCAGAGAACGCATGACTTCAAACTTTCTGTACGCTTTGAATTTGATGCAAATACTCTCAGTGCTGCAGAGCTATACGTTCAAGGCAAAAAATTAACACACCAACCGACATAATTGAGTTTTACTATATACTTAGAGTGGTAGCTAGTGGTCCTAAACCCTAAAGCCCCTAAACATCAGGAAGGCCAATTTCTGGTCAGGCCCCATGTAACAGCTGGACTCTTATGCACTGCTCAGAAGAACCCCTGGCCCTGAGACCGTGCCGGTGTGCCAACTGTGCTGTGCGTCCGAAAGTCTTAGATGTGGTTGATATCAGGTCACAGCCGATGGCTGTTGGGCTCTAATCCAAGACGACGTACTCCTTGTGTAACTTTCTTCCATAATAAGAAAATTATGCCATAGCTCGCTATCACTGTGACTTGAACTTGCAACCCAAATTGCAAATCACTTGCAACTCACTCTAAAGCTAAGGATGACTCTCTAACCAATTGAGCTACAGCACTACACTAATAATCATACACTGTCATACAAAGATCTATGGTTGGGTGTTAATTATTACTCTGAGGCAAGCAGCCTGCCCTATTTGAAAGTAATCATTCATTTTACATAATGGCAGAATTTAGCAATAGTTCTAATATTTATATTTTTGGAAATTACTTCACAAGCACTAGAAGTTTGTACACTCCACGAGTGCATATTGTAATCCACAAATGCCTATTATCACGTAATATCCAACTTTTATCTCACCTCTTCAAAGTAGAAAACAACCGCTTTGCTGTTGATTTCGTAATAATCCAGCTTCATATTTGCACCTTCTAATGACTGTATCTGAATAAAAACATATTATTTGACTCACGAAAATATTAAAAAAAATTGGTAATGCCTTACATCACTAAGACAGAGAGGATCAGCCTCGTCAGTTGACGACCTATTGCATGCTTCATATCCAGTTGGCAATTCTACTTCAACATTAGCCATACCGGTGCAACCATCACCCAAGTGTCTAAGCCAAACCGCAATAGTTTAAATCAACAATTTCCGAAACACGTAGTACAATGGATACCGAACGCAAAAGCCAATTTCTGCCTCGCGGTTACCGTCCTCACTGTTTGAAGACGCGTATGTTGTTATATGGAACGCACACTGTTCATATCCGGTCGAAGGAACGTTGTATTGAACGTGAACCTGCCAAAGACACATAATTGCAATAGACGACGAAAATTAATTAGAAATTGTGTACCATTGATTGTGCAAGACCTGTACCACATGTCTCTACTCGGTACACGTTATTGATTGGTACCTATAGGTACATACAAACGGTTTTAGAAAATATACATTTTTAGTTGCTTTTAATTTTACCTGAATACGTTGTATAAGGGCTGCGTTTGACCGATTGATCTTGAAATTGGCAAACTCCACATCCGGGTTATTTAGTTGTGTTACTCTTACACAAAGATTGGGAGGATGAAGGACGGCGATTTGACAACCAGCAGTAAATGCAGACAAAGCGTTCAAGCCTATAACTGTATCCTGCACATATAACATTTGCAATCACGCGTTGTTTGTGCTCTGCCGTCTATTGGTGTGCGTGTGTTTGTTGTTGGTTTGTTTGCTGTGTGTGTGTGTGTGTGTGTGTGTGTGTGTGTGTGTGTGTGTGTGTGTGTGTGTGCGCGCGCGTGCGTGCGTGCGTGTGTGTGTATATATATGTATGCACTTACGTGAGTCGAGACAAAGCCTCCCCTTGAGTTTCTCACGCTATTTAACCACTTAGCAGCAGATGCTGCGCATTTGCAATCTTTGGTAATGAGACAAGCTTGAAGAATGAAAGAAGTCATTTCCACGGCGTAGGATTGAGGCCGCTTGTAATATGAAATACTTCTGTTGTAACCAAAGTCTTTTTCATCCCAATACCTTGAACCTTCCTCGTCTATACCATACAAAAAATTACATCAAATTTAATTCTACTGTATCGATTGTATAAATTCGCATCATACTGATAATTGCTTCTCTAAACAGATCACGTCCCAGATTGTCAATAATTCTCAAATCGCACACGTTCTCATCATTACAGACACTGCAAGCCGAGTTCTTGCAAGCCTTTACCAGAGCAAAGTATATGATAGATTTAGCATAGAGTGTCCTCACTCGATCAGCTCGAAGTTCGTTTAGTATGTAAGTGACAGAAGGACATACGCTGGACTATAATCAACAGTTTCAATCACAATCCAAAATCCAAACCAAACAAAAATATGAAAAACATTTTACACTTCTAATACAATTGCCAAAAGAACGTGGTTGGTAAACTAGCATCGGCAGCAAGTGATATGTCAATGCAAGAGCTATCTAGGAGGATCCTTTGCTAAAACTTCAAATGTTTGAACTCACTCCTTTTTACGCGTGCAAGTATCAGTAGTATAGACATAGCTTTAGCTATAAAATCTACTTTACTATCAGCGCGAGTGCTAAATTATCACATTTTGTTCCTCGTGACCTACACCTTCAAGGCCACTGCAATTTTAACAGTTGGCCATCTTGTATCTCTGCATACTGTAATGTAGACAAGAGCCGCTAGAAAACAAGCGACTCATGCTTGACGCATTAGTGAGCAAGCAGACAATTATTCTAGATACGTGACCGCTTTAGATTATGTTAGACTTTCTGTCAGATAGATGTATTGTTTAAATGAGTGATTACGTCATGCATTTAGGTTTCCAGAACTGACTCCCTCTTGGTTGGCCTGCTAAAACCTAATCAACAATGCATGCTAGCTAGACACTCACTCTCAATCTTGCTTCTTCGTTGGGAAGACAGCATTCCAAGACGCTCATAACCGTGTAAGCAGTCCTGTATACGTTGTCGTCGCTACCAAGCTACACGAAAACAGAACTGACTTTTAGAAATGTTAGCAACGAGTAACACGAACACACAGTTACCTGTCTAGTGTTGTAACTACGTTTCTTGGAGTCAAACTGTCCCGAAGCCATCCGACGGGATTCAAGAAAAGAAAACGCGTCAGAAACCACGCGAGAATCAACTTGAATAAAGTGACGTGCACGACACACAGTCGCAAGTACGTAAGAGGTCAAGAAAGTTGTCGACACGTACTCTGGACGCGGATACATTGCAAATCCTCCGTCTGATTTTCGAAACGTCATCTGGTACTGGTAACCTGGTAGCAAGGCGAATGCATTAGAGTCACAAATGCATCGGCGTGTTTACACTATTAGTACCTTGTCTCAGAGTTTCGCGATGATGGCTGTTGATAGTCGCATTGGTGGCGTGCAAGAACGAAACAACTGCACAGGTTGGAGCAAAGTTCAGCATATTCTGTTCTCCGCTTCCTCCCGGTTGTCTAACTAGAGACTGGATTCCTTCTCTTGCGTCAACTTTACCGTCGATGTCTTCATCAATGGAAAAATATTTACCTGCAAATCGACGTTATTGCAATTGCAGGTTTTCCACTAGATGATTGGCTCTACTTTATATATATATATATATATACTAATTAAGGAAATGCACTATGTAATTACAGTGTCAGCTATTCTTAGTTAATTAACAGTAACCATCACCTTAATTTGTAAATACTTAATAACTAACTGTCTTACTGGTTGGTGAGCGCTAAACAATCAATAATTATTCAGCCAATCAAATAATATTTTTACGCTTGAACGCTTTTAATTCTCTAATTAATTAACTAACTTTAACAATTAACAAGACTACATTTAAATAAGTAATGTGTATATATTGCTTTACTGACAATCAAACTGTTACATTATTTTCACATCTAAAATGAATAAACCATAAGTATAATTGTTATAAAAGTCTATAATAATAAATTAACAAAAGGTACCAAATAATTTTTCTATATTTATTTCTATTTTTAATTTTGGTAACAAACAAGTTTACTATTTCATTTCTAGAAACCAATGATTACAGCAAATAATAATAACATATGGTTTTCACGCTTGAAACATTCTACTATATACAGTTTATTTATTACTTTAATAACTATTGCTTTATTGCTTGTATACTAACAATAAATTTATTTAATATTCAATACTATAGTTTCTAAAATATTCATAATTAATTTTAAACTTAAATAACGCTAATTTTTAGTTAGGAAACTATTCATCTAATTATTGTAAGCACAACTTTCATACCAGTGACTCCTAACCAAGATGTCTGTGATCCTTCAATGTATTCTTCTGGAGCTCTGACGTAGAAATAATTTACTTGTTTTCGGGTTTGTCCGTTTTCTGCGCAATCGCAGTCTTCTTTGCAAGGATGCGATTCTATCATGAATTTACTATTCAGTCATTCGAAAATGATGTCAAAACGTAAAAAGGACCATTTACCTATTTTTGACGGACACAATTCACATTTGTTCCCATCACTGAAAGCTACTGAGGACTTTCTTATCTGTCCACTACAACACTGCTCCTTTGTAAAGTTGCCATCAATAGGATTTTCGCACTTGTCATTGTGAGTAAACGATTTGAAGCATTTTCCAATTCTGGCATCTAAAGTCAATTGCCGTTACCTACAGAATATTGATACAAACTGATCTCATAACTAATACCTTGGGGTGGATCAAGATTGCATCCTCCAGGATCAGCCCTGTTGACACCTAAAATAGAAACAGAGTAAAACACTTTATAACCCATCGTTTTGTTACAAAAAAACTCGTAAAAATTAATAAGAATGAAAAGCTTACAGCCAAAGTAATTCGTTTGCACCCAGACATAAGACCTGTCACACTTGCACAAACTATTCGTTAAGTTATGTGTGCACAATTCCGTATTCAACTCAAATACATGCATAGAGTAATACCCATCTAATTCTCATTTGCTTCTTATATATTTGCCAAATAATCTTGTCAACGACGGCCAAGCTGATGTAATAAATTAGGTGGCATGCAATTGATTGTGTAATAAGTTAATTTGTTTATTAATTAATTCACCGCTGATATTCTTTATTTCATGTGATATTAATTAATTAATGATGGTTGGATGACACGCAGTGACGATGATGTAACTGCTAGTATCTAGAGATAGGAGCAAACCTACTCAAGATTCCGGCGACACCTCTACGACTGGTTACTTTAATTTATAATTTTAGTATCTCAATGTCTATCTATACCCTTTTATATGGCGAAGGCATAGGTGCTTGCCACGTCTTAATTTAAAAATGAACATTTTGGGCTGTTTAGTGTTGCTGACACTATGCCGGATAGTCTCAGATCTGCTTATCCCCGCGACATGCAATTGTGTGCTTTTAATTGTCCCATTTTCTTAATATTTACCAGAGTTGCTAAAAATAAATTAGACAAAGGTAATAGGCGCAGTGATCGAGCGACTGTCAACAATAGTGACTTTAGCGAGTGACAAAACTACATACAAAAGTATACCTTGTGGATCTAGCTCAGCTCGATAATCATAATCTCGTCTAACTTCTTCAGGCTGCATCAAGAACTTTATACAGCATATGGAACAGAATATTAATCAAATGGATCCTTACTTCAACTTTGATTTTCATTTCTACTTCTTCATTTCCGAACGCTGACTTCATTTTTACAGTCAACTTTGTGGTGCCCACTTCAAGAGGCAACAAAGGGATGGATACCGAGCGTGTGTCCTGAGCGTCGATCAAAAAGCAAACAGGAGTCGTCGCCTTTCCGGTACCCGCAGATGTGCAAAGATTGTCGGGTGGATTCACAATTTGAAGACAAGCCTGCAATATTCAAATACAAACTGAAAGAGAGCTCTCAAAACTGTTTTCCTAAAAATGCGTTTACTCTTTGTGGGTTTGAATTGTGGTTGTATACAGAACAAGTTACAGACACCTGCTCTTGACGCTTAAACGAATATGGTAAATGACATTCCGCGAATATTGGTCTGAAAACAGTCAGCTCAACTGGTTCCGACACACAAAATCCAGTTTTACAACATTGAGCCAAACCGTAGATAGACCATGTAGTGATCGAATCAGGAACTGCAAGATCATGACTGACTGTTTTCGAATCACTAAATGAAAACAACAAATATTAAAATCAATTTATTGATAACTGATGGATTGTCTAACCCATTTGTAATGACTTTGTCTTGCAACCAGACGTGAGGAAATGAAGTCCTCCTTCTAAATGATAGTCCATCAGAGCTTTCAAAAATGTCATTGAATTCAGATGGAATATTGGCTTTTGCCCTTAAGTCTAATGAAGATTACGAATAACGCAGTTGTAACTCAATTAGAAAGGCAAATAAGTAAATTACTTCCAAGGCAGCAAGCATACTGTTCATGAGCTTCTTTTTCACTTGTGACATTAAAAAGCAATGATCCTTTGAGCATTTCCTTGTACTCCATCAAACAGAAATCATATCTCTGCTTCGGCATAGTCCAAATACCCTTATCTCGAATACGCTGATGAAGCTCGGGACAAGGGTTATCAGCTAGTATCGAGCAAAGAAGGATAAATTTATCAATTTCTAAAACTATAATTATTACATTGTTTCAAAACATTTACTATTTATGACATTAACATACGACGAAGGATATACAGTAGTGCCTGGTATTTTTGCGTTTTAGTATTTTCATATAGTTTTGACCTTAATTAAGGTATTGTCTTGCAATGCACCGTAAGGTCTTCAAACGGTAAAAATACACTTTATTTTTAATTTATATATTTTCTAATTTATTTATATATTGTTAAATTTATGTACCACAATGTTTTGTCAAAATTATAAACAGTCGCTGATAGTGGTGCTATTGCAAGGATTGTACATTCCCTAGTCTTTCGGTCGGTCGCGAGTATGTATTCAAATTTTAACAATGACCCCACTGTGACATTGGTAATATAGGCCAATCACAAATTTGTGTTTCCGCTAGCAATTGTATTAAATAAATTAAATTTTAATTTTAATTAATTATTGACTATTAGATAAAATATTGCGAAATTCTGTGTTGGACTGCAAATCTTTATAATAATAATATATTTTCTCTCGTACCCAAATAATATTCTTTTACAAAGCTATATAGATAAAAAAATTACTTACCAAGTGCATCAGAACGTTTTTCACGCTTTGCTGCACATTCATCATCTACCAAGAAAAAGACAGAAAATAGCATTATAATATGAACTAGATTGCACAAATATACGATTTTAATCTTATCAATGTGATACCTGGTCTAAGGCAAGTAGAACGGCAGGATCGTGAACAACAGCTGCACTGAGGATTCAGCTCAGTTTGTGAAATCGCAGTCAGTCCTGCTACCTGCAAAATAGCGAAATACTTTAATCAATCAAAATGTTTAACAAATTTTTAAATAATTAATACATCAGTTATATTTGTAAAGTAACAACTATTTTAATTAAAATACTAGATTACATGTACATGACAATTCTTTTTATAAAACTTTGGAATGCTAAAAATTGATAAGTTAATTTAGAAAAACTCTTACGTCAAATATACCATCTGAGCTTGCCAAAGTGTGACCACATGAGCTCGAGCAGCTATCCAAACTTTTAAACATCTGTCGACAGTTGTGCACGAGCAATACTAGTTAAGCTTTACCACACTCGACTAACGTAGCAATACGTCTCACCTTTTCGCGAGTCAGTTTGCTTTCGTTGTTGAGAATATACAATCCCTTGTCCACAGCAAGAAGAGCAACATCCGAAAATGGACAATCCACATTGATGTCAAGCTTGACTAGCGAACCAGGTTCTACTTGTGGTTTTGATAACCTAAGAGATATCTACAAACAATAATTCTGTTATAATCCGAATCCTTTTTACTAGTTAATTAAAATTTCAAAAAACTGTACCTCGTTTGCACACTGTTTGTCGGTGTCCACACAGGCAACGTCAGAAATGACCTGTTTGTGCCAATTGCAACGTTTCAAATAGTAAGCAACGACGCAGAAACGATCAGCCAGCTGAGGAGTGACCTTCACCTGGAAGGTAGTGATCTGACCTGGCTTACTAGAAAAGTGTTGTGAAGACTGAATGCTCCCTCTGGCAACTACAAGTACAGTAATTGGCAACTAAACAGCACAAATTTAGAAAGAAATGGTTGGAAATATCAATATGCCAAACGATAGATCAAGCTTACAATCTCGTTGTCTGAGTTTGACTTGATTATTTCAAAGTCAGCAAATCCTCCAATCTGATAAACATGATACCTTTATGATTTTATTAATTAAAGTGCTAGCTAGTATTGCTAAATTTCAAAAATAAAATTTTATTAGTTAAATAAGGAAATTTGAAAAATAGGAAGCGACTGTAGCTATAACAGCTGATTTTCAAGCATAAGTTTCCAGAAGACCTAGAGGCTGTTGTTTTATTACTGCTTTTTGTTATTTGTTGCTGTTGTTTGTCTAATTTTTTTTATTGTCGTTGTTAATAATGTTGTTGGTGTTGTCGAAAACGTTGTTGTTGTTGTTGCTGTTGTTGTTGTTGTTGTTGTTGTTGTTGTTGTTGTTGTCGTTGCTATTGCTGCTGCTGCTGTTGCTGTAGCTGTAGATGTTGTTGTTGCATATAAGACAGAAAAACAAAGTTTTGGCTTAAGCAGCTATGGTGACTGCTTAAAAGCAAGTTGAAAGACATTCATTAATCGTGTGTGTGTGTGTGTGTGTGTGTGTGTGTGTGTGTGTGTGTGTGTGTGTGTGTGTGTGTGTGTGTGTGTGTGTGTGTGTGTGTGTGTGTGTGTGTGGTGTGATAGCTCAGTTGGTTACAGAGTCAGGGACTTTGAAAGGTCACAAGTTTAAGTCATCGTGATGGCTAGCTATGGCATAATTTCCTTAAGCAAGAAACTAACATTCATTTGCTTCTCTCGACTCAGGAGTATAATTGAGTACCTGGTCATTGACTGTGGTCCTAAGCGGTCATCGGCTGTGACGTGACATCAGCAACTGAGGTTTTAGTGAGAGTTCGGGTGCTCGCACCACAATTGGCTTCACAAGTCGGTGCTCCTGCGAGTGCCTGGGCCGGCTTCAGAAGTTTTCTAGTGCAGGCCCAGAGTTTTCTGAGTAGAGCACAGTGCCCAGCTTAACAGCTGGGGCCTGACCACTGAGAGACAGCTCCTGACATTTAGGATTTAGGAGTTAGGTGTGCGTACGTGCGTGCGTGTGTGTGTGCGTGCGTGCATGCGTGCGTGCGTGTGTGTGTGTGTGTGTGTGTGTGTGTGTGTGTGTGTGTGTGTGTGTGTTTAGCTCCTGACATTTAGGTTTAGGTTATGTTTTTAGGTTAGACACTTACCCTCTCCTTTCCAATCGACTTTGGTCTGACAGAGAAGAGGCCAGTGCAGGCAGAACAAAATTTCTTAAATTTGCAATCGACTCCTAACTTCTGATCTCTTGCCTTCACCTGGTGTAAAAGTTAGAGATAAAAATATTACGATTTGGTAAGACTCAATAGCTGGTCTGTAGCATGAATACTTTAATTGTAACACTCTCTTGATCTTCACCGCCGACATCCACTGCAAAGTTGGCTATACCACTAGGACCAGTTGTTTGCCTTCTATCGTTACCCTCATAAGAGGCCGTAACCAACACGCCTTCTGCACTATCGCCATTTTTGGATAACGAGCACGAATCTAAACACAAAATATTCCAACAATGACAACATGAAATAGCTGTGTGTCGAAGGTATTGTAGTAACTATTTAAATTGCCATTTTCTGTGTGACTGTCGGTTAGTTTGTTTGTAACTTTCTAGTTTGATATTACACATATTTTTTATTCTATTTTAAAGTATTTGATTGTTCATTGAATTGTGTGTATATACGTTATATATATTAATTTTTATCATAATATTATAATCAATACTAAATTATTAAATACCAAGTTAATATAATATATTAATACATATATTTTGTTAAATTTATTTATAACTTCAACAAATTTGTTACCGTGTTACTAATTTATGATTGGTAATAGGATAAATAATTAAAATTATAGTGACAAACCTGCATCTGTAGAGTGACGTTTGGTTTGTAGTATGGCGGCATGAGGTCACAGTCGAGCTTGATAGGATTGTCCGTAAACACTGCGTTGTTGTCAAACGCGCTAGCTTTGATGCCACTAGCCTTCTCAGTTACTTCAGCAAACACAGACAATCGTTTACCAATTGGAAACTCATCGTATCCTATATTAGAAAATGTCATCTTCTTTATTCCTAAATCCTACAACCAAAATATATATCTAGTTCAAAAGATTAATCTGTAGTAACCATTGAGAATTATTTTAACCTTGGGTCGCAGAATAAAGCTATTGCTATAGAAAACGTTGGCAGATTCAGATGTTTCATTCCAAATACCGAGTTGCACACGTAAACTTCCAACGACTCCTTTGTTGTAAGTATACCTATTTGGAGTAAAATAGACTTTTATCTTGTCATGACACACACACACACACACACACACACACACACACACACACACACACACACACACACACACACACACACACACACACACACACACACACACACACAGCAATTGGCAAGTGGATCAGCCGTGCATGAAAGATGCTGGGGAAAGAGACAGATGGGAAGGAGAGGTCGAGGTTTGCAATTTAAGTCTTACTTGGCTGCCACATTAATCCAGATATTCTCATCAGCTGTCTTCACAAATCCTGGTGATCTGACGACGACATCAAAGCGTGGAAGGACTAAAATGAATACTAACTTGATAAAACTCAAACAGATATACGTGTATGCGTCACACTCTATACATACAGCCAAAGTATAACAAATACATATAATCCACTTAAATAAAACAAAAGATAACCTAAAAATTTCATATTGGCCGAAATTAGCTTAAATATTTATTTACAATAGTAAAATTGCATTGACAGACACAGTCAGCTATATATACTTTATATTTTTCAATTTTTATTTTCATTATTTGTACGGTGTATTATTTTAAAAATAATCTATTACCATATATAACACCTCCTCAGCACTATATGTCATAATAATATATTTTAATTCGTCCCAATAGGTGCAAGCCTAGCTCTCACATATGAGAGAATGCATGCATACAATACACAGTCAACCCCCCCCCCCCCCACACACACACACACACACACATACAATCAATCGATCACAGATAGCAATATTAATTATAAAACAAATACAAACACTGACACACTAACAAACTAACAAGCCAACTAACAAAAAATTGTACACACTAACCGTAGTTCTTCACTTCAAAGCTTGTCTCGGATATCACAGTGTCCTACATCACAAAGCAATTCTAGGCCGTTCAAGATCAATCATTAGAGTCAGTTCGTGTTCTATCCTTACATCACAGCTTCGTTTAGCAACAATAGACCAATCTCCTTGAATAGGAGTTAACCCCAAGCTAAAATTTCGTCTCTTTATCACTAAAAATAATACAATAAAATTTAAATCAAATTGACAACAGGGTGTCCCGGATGCTCTTACTTTCTTGAGATCGAGAAACGCATGGCTTGATGGTCAATCGATCAATTATAATATTTTGTGGATTCTAAATGACATTATATTAAAAAGCAGAAGCTTATTGTTTGTACAGGAATAGAGGCTTGCCTTAATGTCGAGAAGAACGTCGCACATGCACTGTAACAAGAACTAATCTTATGTCTGTAACAGTATGGCCGCATGAACCTGATTGTCTTACCTCTTTATCGATTCTACAGCAAGGAACAAAGTTGCAGCCAAGAACAGCCACTCGGATGTTGACTGCAAACGTTTACTCAACTTTGAATGACATTTTGACAAAGTGCAACAAACATATAGTTAGTTACCTTCGTCATTCTGTACGTAAATGGGTTTGTCGGTCTGGATGAGCACAAGAGAAGGACTAGATTTGACGGTCACTGAGACTGCGTTGTTGAACGACAACGAGCTGTCGTCACTGATTGCTCTGACGGTTACAGAACGTTGATCACTAGGAGGTGTTGGTTTCGGAAGACGGTGGCATGGAATGGAAAGAAAGAAATCTTTGGGAGTGCCTGAAACAACAATTAATAAATCTAATTAACTCAAAATCCGCAGTCGAACAATGTGCAATGTCTTCTGTCTCAATTCACGTCAACTGTTACACTAAAAAAACTGTTGTCTAAATATGACCTTAATAGTTACGGTAATGCTCAAAACTTCAAATAAAATTGTTTCTTATTTGTCAAGATGTAATAGATCATTTCATTGGAAGACTAGAAAGATGAATTAAGATGTCTGCATGATTAGGATGTTTTCTTTTCAGGCTTTCCATCCTCTCTACAATTTCCAGCTTAGCTACAATATGCGCTATAGACATAGATAAGGGGAGAGAAACTGTTTAATTAATTTCAAGGTTGTGCATGCAAATTTAAGTGATGCGAATGGCTGCATGCTGCTGTTGTCATAAGAAAATAAATTTTTGTCTAACTATGTACAATGCAGTGATCATTCTGCATATGTCAGAAGATCAATGCTACGATACACAGCACGTTCTCAGCTGCAAGTTGGTCACGAAACGCTCACAAAATAGACTTACTTGACAAGCAATTTTTAAGAGCTATAAATCCTTTTGCAACTATAGCTCCTTATACGCAACAACTATGATGCAAATTCGTTTTAGTGTGGATTGTTGCAACACGCACAGACACAGACAGACAGACAGACAGACAGACAGACAGACAGACAGACAGACAGACAGACAGACAGACAGACAGAGACACACACACACACACACACACACACACGCACGCACACACACACACACACACACACACACACACACACACACACACACACACAATACAAACACCGACAAAGAGTTCTTAACGACGAAATGTCCAGCCTAGAAGCTTAATCTGTTTTTTTTGGCGATTTTTTGTCCGATATCATCGTCTGGCAGCTGTTCAAAGACAGACTCCTAGGCATGCTCGACTTAATTAATTGCATTTGGATCACGTGTACAGCGGACAAGCGAAAGACTTTGATGCTGCTGTTCAGTACGACAGCAACGCGTCCGTCGCCGCCAACATTTCCGCAAGCGTCAAGGTACTAATCGCTGACATACGATTGTCTGCTAGCGTAACGTAAACAGTACTGGAAACGCCGTTAAGTACGGCACGCGGGGGTGAACGAAGAGGTCTGGTCTACAAGAGCTAGAGGCTAGCAAAGAACTCAGAGACAACGACGCTTGTTTCACCTGCTTTAACATCGACTGTGTCTGTTCTGTTAATGACAACTCCATTGGCGTCTTCCACTACCAATCGTGTTGCGATTGCAGACGATCCCACGTCGAACACTGAAACAACCACTCTCTCGTTTTGACAACATTGCAGCACTTTCGGAAGTGCAACAAAGTAGTCACTGCAACAGTAAACAGAATGAGATGTAATTGCATGCATTTAATTAGTGGGGAAAATGCGTCGTGATTGTGACGTACCCACTCTGAACTGAGCAAATGCAAGAAAGAAAGGCGAGAAGGCACAAAAACCGTTCTTTGAACGCCATCGTGATTGCAGCTAGCGAAAATCCTGGTATAGAGAAGACTGCAGAAGCACCTAGTAGCAGCTCTAGTTGCGTGCGAGTACTGGACGTTTGTCGTGTTTCGCTCTAGTTTTGCAGCTACCACTTCCTTAGTTCTAGTCGCGGTAATTCCATGCAGATTTTGATCACATGTATCTCTGTACGGACGCGTCCGGTTAGCTGGCATTTATCAGGTGATGGCTTGACCAAATTATGTGTAAAAAAGGGGGCGTTATCGTATAAGATAGAGGGTGTCGTGTATTAATTATTTTCAGGAGAGACCGGAATACAATGGATGTAATAGCGAGACGTTGTTGATTTAGTATGGTTTAGTAGTTAGCTAAAGACCCTTCACGTGTGAATCCAATACGTCTGGTTGCGTTTATAGATATAGAAACGTGAAACGTGTTGACGGTGTGATTTTGTGTACTTTTTGGTTGCTTTCCTGTGGACACGTATGCAGCAAATCTTTGCAAAGAAAACTGCATGACGTAGGATTGAATGTCAACTTCTCTATACGTCTAGCTGTTCGTCCAGTGGGTAATTAATGGAGAGCCAGGATATCTATTTAGTGGTTTGTTTTGTGGCTTAGAGTGTATGTGGCTTGCACGCAGTTGTAGATGGAATTGATGAAGTCAAAAGCAAAGCATTTGATTACAATTTAGATATTGTTTAGTGTGTGTGTGTGTGTGTGTGTGTGTGTGCGCACGCGTGTGCGTGCGGGTGTTTGTGTTGAATCTCAATCTTGGATCACTGATGGATTCGTTCCAAGCACAGTTTGACCCTAGTATAAATACACTGCCTGGAGCAGTAATAATCCTGCTGATTTGGAATATTTTGAGCACATTCTCTCATCCCTCCTTTCCTGCTTTGTACATTCCCATGCTCTGCTAATATCTGTCATTGCAGAATGTACCAAAACGTCCATCTCTTGCATTAGAAAGATTCTCATCTCTGCATGTCATCACATGCATTTCGTCTATAGTGTTTACTTGATCATACGAGTGAAAGTCAGTGGTTGTAGCTTATTACTAAAGAAGCCAACACTAGTGACCTTTTGGTTGAAAAGTTGCAAGATGATTTAATAATATTATTATATTATTAATAAATAATAATATTATGATAAATTAAACACTCTATGGAGACAACAATGGAAACCCATCTGTCATTTTGAGTCATATCAAATGGTTTTCGCTTGTATTGAGTGACATCAGAGCTTAAAACAAACACATAAGACTTACTCTTTTCTTCTTTATTGTTTACATTAATTAATTTTAATTACCCTACTCATCTATAGCCCATCTATCATCATCCTCTCTCCTATTAAATAATTTCGATCTTTCTTCTCTATAAAACTCTCATTCTCTCTTTTTAGTCGTCTGTTCTCTCGAACTATTGTTTCTCTGTCTCAACATCTCCACACCAGTACCTCCTAAATCTAATACAAGAACAATATCAATATCACACTCCCACGTAACGTGACACGAAACGCGCCACACACGTGACACACGCCACACACACGTGACACACGCCGCACACGTGACCCGCGTTACACAGTGACACACCCACCTGCAATTCTCACCAGTTTGCACTAAGAATGCCAAAAAAACTTGCACCAGCCTTTTCTCTAACAGTAAAAGGCTCCGTACCTTCTACTGCCGCGTGGTTTACTTTCGAATATCTGCCAATAGACTACACCAATGAGCACGCAGCAAATTTATGAGAGTGGCGCTTGTCTTCAGACGAGTTGGAAAGATGACGACACTTGCTCGACGCCATACAGAGTAAGAGCACAACAAACAAGAAGCATCGCTCTCGTTAGTAGAACAATTACATGAATCATGCATGCGCACAAAGTAGAAACGTATAGTAGAGTCACGTCATCTAAACAAACTACTAAAACGCTTGCTATATTACAGCATAGTTAATTATTAGTAAATCCATTATTTAGAAATGAGTCCAATAGAATTCTGCGTACATGTGTCTGCATGTCTGTCATGCATAATGCTGTGAGCTGTCGTCTTCTAGCGTGTCACGTAGAAATCCGAATCTAACCTGCCACAGATCCTCGAGGCAATTGATAGCTTGTTTTTGACGCTTCTGCTTAAATCAGTTATCTTTTAGTTAATATTAACTAATAAATAGTAAACTTTAGCACAGCAAATACAACGTCGCTCGTAGTTGCTCGATCTATTGTGTCGTTATGCCCCTCCATGATGGGCAAGTGGGGTCTTAACCCCCATCTGGGCGACCACCAACCCGGCAGGTGAGCCCAGCAGGGTACATGTTTCTGTGTAGTCCACACGACGATCAATGACTAGCCAATTCGATATAGATTGCAGGCATTACGGTGACCGCGAACTCGGTACAGCACGTCTAGTGGATATCAATGACCACCAGGAAAGCGCCGAACGTCATCGTCAACGGACTGTTCGCCAGACCACAGAAGCTCCCCAACAACTGAAACGAGTCATAGTCTCATGAATAAAGCTAGAGAAACATGAGAAAGAAAGACAGACAAGTTTCATAATTTACTGTGTATCTACAATACTAAAGTACAACATACCACTGAAATAATCATTTACAGACTAAATAATATCATTATCATTAGTAATTGTAGGTTTTACAAACGCAGGTTACACTAATTCATGTTTCCATTCCAATAGTAGCAAAATTTAAATGTCTATATAATGATTATATCAGTGATGAAATCACATTTGTACTTGCAGTTTAATACTTGTTTTGCGTACATTTGTTGGCAACAGTGTTTGTTTGTTTGTTTGTTTGGGTGTGTGTGTGTGTGTGTGTGTGTGCGTGCGTGCGTGCGTGCGTGCTTGTGCGTGTGTGTGTACGCGTGTGTGTGTACGCGTGTGTGTGTACGCGTGTGTGTGTACGTGTGTTGCTTTAATTAAATGGTAGAAAATTGCTTTGTTGCGACAAATTGTTCTATTTGCTCCACACATACAATCACAGAGAACATGTTTGGACATTTAGACAAAACGTCTCCACTAAATGAAGCAGAAAGTCTCAACATCCCCACGCGAACAACTTACGCAATGACAACTCATTACAAATCAAATGTCAAACAATTAAAGCAGTTCTAGATCTGCACGGTTCGCACCAGCATGTGCTTCATGGCACTCACTTGCATATGTCGACTAATTCACAGACGTGGCCGTCTTTCATATTACTGACGTATTTGTAAAATTTCTGAACGTCTTTGCATTTCTTGTCAACTTCCTTCTTGCACTTGTTTTTGTTACTTTTCTTCTTCTCGCATTCTTTTCTTTGTTTGGAGTTCTTAGATTTCTTGCACGCTTTTCTAAAGCAAGCATTCTTTTCCTTCTCTTTGCATTCGTCAAAGGTCCGTTCAGGCCATTGTTCTATGTGAGAGTTGTGATCGAGCACAAACTTAAGTCCGTCCAATCCTTGAACGTGATAATCGTCACCAATTTGAAAATCGACTGTCAACTGGCAAACTTCAGGAAGCCACAACGTAATATTTGATTTGCCGGCTTTTAGATCAGCACTTCCAGGCTTCAAAATCTTAGTAGAACAAGACGAGAATTATTTGACATTTAATCATTCGTTAAGCAATGAGAGCTCACTTCTACTACGTGGACTTTGATTTGTGACCATCCGTTGTTTTCTTCTATTGCAAGCACACGAACTCTATAGACTAACAAAAATCATTTTTAGTGGGGCGTGATTGGAACCTTAACACTTGGGGGTTCTCACCGTATTGATGGTAAACGCATGCACTGCACGTTCTGTTTTCTATGGTTTCAAGAACAGGACATCGCCCTAAATAAATAATAGATAATAAAAAGGGTCGCGTAACTTGCAATACTTTGCAATTGAACAGTTTGATGCACACCTGCTCCACACACACAGGTCGGAGAATCACTGTTCCCTTGGTCGTCACAAATTAAGGACAGTTTGGAA
>NC_085106.1:3976746-3984246 GCF_963422355.1 Corticium candelabrum
TGCAAATATTATAGTTCACTTGTCAGAGGACAAACTATAAGTAAGTAATTATTACCCCGGCCAGGAGGTTATGGTTTTATCAGCGTTGCTTTGCTTGCAATTGTAGGTTTGTGAGCACGATAAATAAACCTGAGTTGATGAATTTTGATAAATTTGGTGGAATGATTGAACTTTGATAGACGAACGCCCGATTAGTAATACCAATTAATCCAAATCATGGCTTAGAACATTTTTATGAGAAAATTTAGATGACTTCAGATTTTGCTCCACAAACATCTCCACGAACACTGAAGTTTCGTCTTTCGTGGCGGAAGTCCTCTTGAATACTAACCACAGCAATGTATACAGTGACTGCTAAACGTTTTAAAACAGTCTTCTTGACTATGTTTTAGTTCTTCGAAAGCAAAAGTCTTTGTTGCAAAGTGCCTCTCTACTCTTGAGTTATAGAGCCAAGATTGTTCAGCCCTGCACGGAAACAGTAAGTTGAATAGAGTCTCTTGATTGGCCAGCTCAAAGGTTGGACTTAAGCCCTATAAAAACCTGTCGATGCCTGCTAAAGCGGACCATTATAGCAAAAGAAACTAACCGCCCAGAACTGTTCCCGACTAATGCTGTTGTGTGTGTGTGTGTATGTGTGCAGGCCCGTAGGAAGCAAATAAAAAGTGGTACGGCCTAACGCACGCTAAAGGGCGTGGCTTTTAATTTAGTGCGCGTTAAAGCAAGAGACCAATGCTCCAATTAATAATGATTATTTAGTAAACTTTCCAAATAGTGATTCCCTGTGCTCAGACCCTGCTACGAACCTGCTACGAATGTGTTTGTTTTTCCTCTTCTCTCTCTTTCGCTCGCGCAGAGAAGGGTCTGGCTAGGCGAGGCTACAAAAAGTGGTGCGGCCATGGCCGCACCAGCCGCACCGGCTCCTACGGCTCTGGTGTGTGTGTGTGTGTGTGTGTGTGTGTGTGTGTGTGTGTGTGTGTGTGTGTGTGTGTGTGTGTGTGTGTGTGTGTGTGTGTGTGTGTGTGTGTGTGTGTGTGTGTGTGTGTGTGTGTGTGTGTGTGTGTGTGTGTGTGTGTGTGTGTGTGTGTGTGTGTGTGTGTGTGTGTGTGTGTGTGTGTGTACTTTAGTAAAGATTCCTGGTTCAGTTGGTGTACTAAAGATTTTAGCCAGTCACTGTAGCTTAAATGATAGTGCGACTTGTTGGGCATCGAGGCGAGTGAGAGCGCCTCACGTTGAGTCCGGGATCAATCGCTAGTGAGCCAGCACGAGTTCATATATCTCGCAGCAACTGTCGCGACAAGCCACGCAAATCTACACAGTTTGTTTACAGCCTATAGGATAAATACATGCCATTAAAATAATTGCCGTAGAATCAAGTATTAATAGTATTATGAGGTGATTGAGCTGTTATGGAAGAAGCTTTTTGTCTTGGCAATTATTTTTATATTAGTTGTAGACAATTATCTTAATTTGCAAATAGCCTATCGAGACACAGAGCACAACTGGACACTAGATAATAAATAATTACGTCTCAATCGAAGTAGATATTCATGTTGCCAAACCAATCAACTTTAAACATTAATAACGCTTGCTATGTATTATTAGTAAGATATTTATTAGTTCTATAAAATTAAAAAAGAATGTTAAATTGTTGTATAATTACAAGTATACTAAAAGATAATAAATTGATTATATTTCCCAAACAATTGATTTCAAAAGTTATAACTTTAGCAATATCATTATCCGATTTTTCATGTTTAGAAACCTCTCATTACAACAAATAACAACATTTAATCTTTAAAAATTGTTAGTAATTTTAGTCTACTAATTTTTATCATTAAATTGTTCTTTATTATTGCAAACATACCGGTGACTCCCAACCAAGCAGTCTGAGATCCTTCAATATATTCTTCCGGAGCTCTGATGTAAAAATAGTTTACTTGTTTTCTAGTTTGTCTGCTTCCCGCGCAAGAGCAGTCTACACCGCAAAGATGCAACTCTACCATGAAATTAACATATTTCATCGTTTAAAAACAATCTCAAAGAAAAAAACAGGGCCATTTACCTGTTCTTGACGGACACAACACACACGTGATTCCGTCACTAAAAGCCACTGAAAAACTTCCTATCTGTTCGCTACAACACTGGTCCATTGTATAACGGCCAGCAATAGGATTTTCGCACGTGTCCGAACGAGAAAACGACTTGAAGCATTTACCAGCTCTGGCATCTAAAGATATTTTGTGTTAAAGTATTACCTGTAAAAATGTTAATACTTACTGACGTCACAATACCTAAAGGTGGCGCAAGACTGCATCCTCCACGATCTGCCATATTTTCACCTAAAATATAAACAATTTGAACGACTCTATCATAATAGATTCTAAGTCGCAGCTGTGTTTAAATACAAAACACTCAAGAATTACTAAATGTAAATGTTTTAACTAAAACAACTCGTCTACAAAAGATAGAGAAAACACGTCAAACACTTGAACACGCAATTCTCTAGATATCTACACTAGCACGCCCCTATCCTTATCGGATTTATCGGCTTCGTTTCAATAAAACAAAGATAATTGCAATTAAAATCTATATTACATTAAATTAGAGTGACTTATCAACAACAAATTCACTTGATTTAGCTAAGGATAAATTTAAGTTAAATGCAACAATTTTTGCATTAAGTGCTATAATGTTCCTGACAGACATTTTTGTAACAGTAGACTACACAAGCACAGGAAGTGGCAACATCAGTTACTTACCTTCTGGATCTAACTCAGCTCGATAGTCGTAATATCGCAGGACTCCTTCAGGCTGCAACAAGATACTTTATACAGCATACGAAAAGACTATGTTTATTAAAAGATGACACTTACTTCGACTCTGATATCCATTTCTACTTCATCCTCTCCAAAGAATGACCTCATCTTTACTGTAAGCTTAGTGATGCCGACTTCAAGTGGCAACAATGGAATGGTAACCGATTGTGTGTCTTCAGCTTCCACCCAAAAGCAGGCAGGAGTTGTCTTCTCTCCGGTACCCGCAGATGTGCAAAGGGTGTCGGGTGGATTCACTATTTGAAGACAAGCCTGCAAAATTCAAATACGAACTGGAAAGAAAGCACTCAATAGATTTCCTAAAAATGCGTTTACTCTTTGCTTGTTTGAATTGTAGTTGTATACTGAACAAGTTACAGACACCTGCTCTTGACGCTTAAACGAATACGGCAAATGACATTCCGCGAATATTGGAACGAAAGCAGTCAGTTCAACTGGTTCCGATACACAAAATCCAGTGGCACAACATTGAGCCAATCCGTAAATAGACCATGTGGTGATTGAATCAGGAATTGTAAGATCAAGAGGAACTGTCCGCAAATTACTAAACGAAATGCATAAAATAATACAATCAATTTATTAAGTTAAGCGTCAATGGGTGGTTTTTTAACCCGTTTGTGATGACTTTGTCTTGTAGCCAGACGTGAGGAAACGACGACCTTTTACTGCTACGACGTACTTCAGAACTTTCAAATAAATCATTGAATTCAGATGGAACGTTAGCTTTTGCCCTTAAATCCTCTAATGTAAGAATAATTAACAGCTAATAACTATTAATAGATTAAAAAAAGTAATTGGTTACTTCCAACGCAGCAATCATACTGAGCACGAGCGTCTATCTCAGTTGTCAAATTGAAAAATGATGTTCCTGCGACCATTTTCTGGTACTCAGAGAAGCAGAAACGATACCGGTGTTCTTGCATAGCCCAAATCCCTTTGTCTCGTAGTTGCTGATGAAGCTCAGGACAACGATCATCACCTAGTGCCGTACTAATTGGTTATATTATAATATAGAACAATTACAAACACAAAGGTACACAATAATTTAAATGTTTCAAAATATTTTAAATTTTCATATTTAGACTAGTTTTAGATCAACATATTTTAGAAATTACGTACATTGTACAAAACGGCAAAAACAGAGATTGTACAATAATGTGCTAAAACATCAGCCAAATACGAAGTGAGGCAACAAATTCTCACCAAGTGTATCAGAGCGTTTGCTACGGCTCCCAGCACATTGATCATCTAAAGGAAAGAGCGCTAAGCAGAGTGCCCGTAGATGTATGGTAACCGTGAAATACCTTCCTTGAGGCAAGTAGAACGGCAAGATCGTGAACAACAGCTGCACAGAGGATTCAACTGAGTTTGTGAAATTGCTGTCAATCCTGCTACCTGCATGCACAACCACAACGTCATTTCAATAAAAGTTCAAGCTCATAATATATTATATTAGATAATCATAATCAATGCAGCATCATAAAATGGAACTATACTATTTGCATTTTAGCTGTTAATTATAAATCAATTACTATAGTTACAGGCACTAAATATATTAATAGTTACTCTATTACATTGATTTGTTCTTTTTTAAAAGATGAATTGCCAGTTTGTATAAAACAAATAAATGATGGTAGAGTGTACTATTTGAAATCACATAATTATGTCATTGTGTTACCCTGATATCTATACTATAAAATGAATACTGTACGATGTACGTAACATCATGTCTACTCTACATAACAATAACTTTGACGTTTTACTCTCTTCTAAGTGTAACGGATTGTAATATAAAACAGCTACTTTAATACGTTGACACTAAAATTTTTCAATTGCAAATCAAAAGTAAACGATTGTAAAAACGTCTTCACATGGTCGTCGTTGCTTACAGTTTCTGTATCATCTTTATGCATTGTTAACGTAGATCTCAGATGCAGCGCTAGCGGTGCCGACACTACTGATTAAGGCAAATATTTCATACGTATGTAACACAGACATAAAATATTGTTTAATTTATGGAAAATATAGAGTAATGTGCACTTTTGTCTTACAATATGTAAAATAGGTATATATGTATAAATGAGCATTCCAAATGTAGAAGAAAAAATCTTACGTCAAATATACCATCTGAGCTTGCCAACGTGTAACCACAAGAGCGTGAACAGTTATCCAAACTTTTGAACATCTGTCGACAGTCACAAACGACTTTAGTTATTAAAGCTCTATTATACTCGACCACACAATACGTCTCACCTTCTCCCGAGTCAATTTGCTTTCATTATTGAGGATGTACAATCCCTTGTCCACAGCAAGAAGAGCAATATCCGAAAATGGGCAATCCACTTTGATTTCAAGATTGACTAGCGCACCTGGGTCTACTGATGGTCTTGCTAAACTCAGAGATATCTACCAACATTGCTTCTGTTATAGTCTCTATTCTTTCTCATTATAGTCTAATGTTTTGTACCTCGTTTGAACACCGTTTGTTGGTGTCTACGCAGGCAACATCAGAGATGACATGACGTTGCCCATCCGAACAACTCTTCACATAGAAAGCAACGACGCAGAAACGATCAGCCAACTGAGGAGTGACGTCCACCTGAAACGTTGTGATCGGACCCGGTCTACTTGAAAAACGTTGAGAAGATTGAATGCTCCCTCTGGCGACTACAAGCGCAGTAATCTGCAGCTGAACGGTACGAAAAGAAAACTATAGTTACGAAATCTGGTAAAAAACACACACCGGCCAAGCCTACAGTTTCGCTGTCCGAGTGAGACTTGACAATCTCAAAGTCAGTAGTTCCTCCAACCTGAAAAAACCGGGTAACTTTGAGTTTTTGAGGTTGCTCAAAGGCTGGAGGAAATTGCTGCTATGTAGTAATTTAACTAACTAAATTATTGTTATTAAAAGAAAATCAAGTACTAAATTTTCCAAAACACTCCTTGGAAAGATGCATTAGCATCATATTAAACAGTAAGTACAGAACGACTTGTAGGTGCAATTCCATTTAGAGTCTAAAAAATCTTTGTCTTTCATCTGTGGAAGAAAATCTATTTAAAACTGCCTCACTATGAAAAGCCTCAGACAGCTCTCTATCAGTTACCAAACCGCAAATTGGTTGGTCAGTAATTTCTTGCTGTAGACAGCATCGAAATCAAAATTCACCTTACACAGTTACTGATGCGAACACCAAGTTTTACGACAATAATTGCAAATTCCCAAACAAGGAAAAACCAGAAATATGGAATTAAAGCCAGAACTAAGTCTGTAGAAATTAGCAAATTCTTGTTGTTTGATACTGCAGTCCTCGGCAAGAACTCTTTATTCCAGAGAATTAGACTATATAATTTATATACAGGTCATATATTACTTGACCAGGCCGTTCACTGTATCTTCTAAAACATACATGTGGCTGCCTCAAGGCAGATAGTCAGCGCTAATTGCTGAGGAAAAACGTTGGTCTTGTTCAAGACATATAATGTCGATAATTAATGAATAGAACGTACATATAGTTACACGCCCACGGTTATTAGAAAGATCATTAGATCGTCTGGCTTTTGATGACACTAATTCCATTTAGAAAAAAACAAACTCATCGATTTAGCGAGGCCCTTGTCGAGGTCTATCAGTAACTAGGTAGTATATCCGGGATTAAAATAATACCACCTGCCCCTCCCTAAATTTTCGCGTCCTCGAAAGTCTTCTCGCCCCCTTCGAGGCTGCTCATTGCCTCGAGTCTGCAAAAATGTGGGGAGTGTCAAGTGGCATTCTTTATAATCCCAGATATACTACTGGAACTAGTGCAACCGATCCGGGCGATTATTTTTTGGACGAGGTTTGGGAACTTAGCGGCTGCAGAGAATGCGCTTTGGTGTACGAGGCTACCGGCGCGCCAATTGATTCTTGGTAGTGAATGGACATGTTACAACCGCGATTTTGACATAAACGAACTGCTGCCTTTTTGCGCATCTTTCGAGCAGTAACCTGCACCGTTTATTGAAAGGGAGCCTCAGTTTTGAGTGTCGTCCGCTGAACGTTGCTCTCTCGGCACAAATCGACTTCAAATAAATTGGACGGCAGGTAAATTGATTTTTAATTACTATGTTTTGCGGTTAAATAAAAAAATTTGCAGTTTTCTTGAAATATTTTTTGGGTGCGCGCATCTGCTACGCACATTATTAATTAACTGGATTGAATTGTGTGTCAATATTTACATTGTGGCGTGCACTGCATACATCAAATTGTGTACTATTTATTGCAAATTTATTTCCTGTGTCCAATTAAATAATACGCAATTAATTAATTACCAATACAATTAGAACAGTGCAAAGTACTCAGGCAATTAAATTCTATTTCACAACTACTCCTACAAAAGATTTATTAACAGATAAACACTACAATTAAAATGACAGCATACGATATGTGTGTGTACACAATATTTATTAATTAAGCATTATCTAGTTGGTATAAACACGTACATGAAATAATCTGTAGACACCTCAATACTCATTACAAATCACATTATTTAATGCAAACCACATAATAATTACTAATGCATAGAATCATTGTAGATGGATGACGACGACGTATTCATAACTCTGCTGGTTGTCACGCAGCTGCAGTATTATTGAGGTAATGTATGTTTAGAGCTAGCATTGGTTTTCA
>NC_085106.1:3989246-3996746 GCF_963422355.1 Corticium candelabrum
ATAAATATTATGTACACACACATATCGTATGCTGTCATTTTAATTGTAGTGTTTATCTGTTAATAAATCTTTTGTAGGAGTAGTTGTGAAATAGAATTTAATTGCCTGAGTACTTTGCACTGTTCTAATTGTATTGGTAATTAATTAATTGCGTATTATTTAATTGGACACAGGAAATAAATTTGCAATAAATAGTACACAATTTGATGTATGCAGTGCACGCCACAATGTAAATATTGACACACAATTCAATCCAGTTAATTAATAATGTGCGTAGCAGATGCGCGCACCCAAAAAATATTTCAAGAAAACTGCAAATTTTTTTTATTTAACCGCAAAACATAGTAATTAAAAATCAATTTACCTGCCGTCCAATTTATTTGAAGTCGATTTGTGCCGAGAGAGCAACGTTCAGCGGACGACACTCAAAACTGAGGCTCCCTTTCAATAAACGGTGCAGGTTACTGCTCGAAAGATGCACAAAAAGGCAGCAGTTCGTTTATGTCAAAATCGCGGTTGTAACATGTCCATTCACTACCAAGAATCAATTGGCGCGCCGGTAGCCTCGTACACCAAAGCGCATTCGCTGCAGCCGCTAAGTTCCCAAACCTCGTCCCAAAAAAATCGCGCGATCCGGTCGTGCACACCAGTGGATACGCAAGGCTCTACAATAATATGAAATTCTTCTAGCGAAATTGGATAGAGGTGCTCGAAACTTGGTAGCCAAATTGCGAAAACAAAGTCACGAAACATATTTCTGTACTCAAACTTAGGTTAGTTGTAGTCTTACAGATTCTAAGACTTTCAACAACAATTTTTATGTTCAAGTATGGCTATAAGACCGTAGGTTTTCTAAAGTTTTTTATGACTACCTACAAGTATTGAGTAATTACTTAGTAGTAAGTAGAGAAACGTTGAGGCCTCTCAGACCAGTAGCATACAGTCACTGAATCGTGCGCCTACTGTCTATGGACACAGTTGCGCCCTATTAGACAAATAACATCTCTAGTATATAGCACAGAAGTGTGACTTGTCTACTGGAGTGCTAAGAAATTGCGCCCTATTAGACAAACAATATACTGTCTGTTCCCCGTAAGTGTAAACTTTGAAATCATCAATATCTCCGCTGTGTTTTGGACTTTCGCTATGATCTTGGTATCGTTAGAAACCGCTAGGCCTGGCATTTCTGTTTATCAAATTATCCAAGACCTTCCTATACTGGAAACGGAACGATAATACTTTTGCATATCAAAGAGAAACGGTTGGAGCAACGGTTATTATCCAATTATCTTGTAAGACCAACGGATCAGGAACTGGAACCATTTAAGATAATTGGTGTAACATGGTCCAACTGGAGCAGCTCTTAGTGCTCTAATGAGCACACCTGGTGTGACCTCTACTTCATTACTCGCCTCCGAGTTCACACTTACAAAGAATAGACAGTACCTTAGTATATAGCTGCAGAAGGCTGTACTATGTCTCAGCAACTCAATGCGATCGGAGGGTCATCCTCCAAGCCTGTTGTTTTAACAACGACGAAAGATCTGCAAATTCAAGCAGGCAAAAAACATCGGGCTCGAGAGAGTCTCCCGTCTGCGCAAGTAAGAACTCGTGCAACTCATCTCCGAAGTTAGAGACCTGGAGAAGGCACGAAAAATTCAATGCGCTTGTCAAAGTGGACGATATTCGGCAATGCCCGCAGTCGTCGACAACTTTGCGTTGTGTCAAGCAGAAATGCAAAAAGTTCGCGAAGAGGTAGATACCTCCTTGAGAACCAAAAATGTTAGTCAAGATATGCAAAATCCTCTATACCGCTTAGCTGTCATAAAAGGACTTTTCCCGAAAGTAGGACACGTACCCATAGCATCACACATCGCAAAGAAAGGTGCTGGCATCTTGAACGAGCTAGATGGTCAACGTGAACAAGTGACCAAAGGTAGTAGAACGGTGACCGAAGGTCGTACAACGGTAACCTTCAAATTCTTCTGTGGTGTAGACGGTAGTCTTACCGAAAGAATGATGGAGAAGCTGAAACCCCACGCTCAGGCGTCATTCCATCTGAGCAGAAGCATATAAAGAGAGAAGATGGAGTGTCCGTCTAGGCATGGGTGGGGTGATAACGTTGCGATGGTACGAAGTGGAGCCACTACCCTAACATGGTAACTTTGAGTTAGCTCTAGAATGACAGCTTCGACACTTTCGCTGCAAGACGCGCTTGCAAAACGAGGCGTAGACGTTGACAGTAACTTTCACATCAGTACAGCGCGCTAGCACTACTCAGCTAAACAGGAAAGCGGTAAATCCGCATGTCCTTTGTAAAGCTGACCTTGGTGAAAGAACCAGACTTCTTCTTGTTGTCAGGTCATTGTTCGAGTGTTGATCAGCTTTCTCGCAGCTTTCTCTAGCTACCGTCTTCTCGACCTGACGCTAACTCGAAATTATCATATAAGACACAGCGTAAACAACAGCGCCGCCTCTTACCATCACAACGATATCACTGCTCCCATGCCTAGACAGGCACTCCATCTTTTCTTTTTATATGCTCCTGATCTAAGACATTCTTACACTTATCAAATTCGAAACCTCGAAGACGGTAGAGGGATTATATTTAGCAAATTTGTGTTCAGTAGCACTAGAATGAATCGTCTACAAGTAGTCCACAACTGGATATCGAAACAGAAGGAAGTCCGACTTACCACAGACAAACTAGATCGTCCCGACACTGAGTGGGTGTTTCTACGATTTATCAAAGTCCAACACTCCATCGTCCAGACTCGAAAGGCTCTACTTGGCACAGGGTCTCTACCCGACTCGCTGCTCCAGAAGAAAGGCCTCGTTGCTATGGACACGCGGACTGACAACCTTTGACTATTTCAGAAGTCTTGCTCCACAATAAGGGGTGCGAACAGATTGCATTACCAGTAAAGCCCGCCACATCCTTTTACAAAGAGCAGAGCTGCTTGCAAGATGTAACCAAGACCAACCTAGACAATCTCGACGAGATCGAAAAACATTTCAAGTTGAGTATTCATGTGTACCAGCCGACGGAGCAAGTGTGGCAATTGACTCAACAACCCGCCCACTATCCCAACACGATGACCATCGGAATGTTCAAACAGCATGCCTTCTATATCAAAGATATTAAGAAGGTGGCTGGTCTCTATCTCTGTATTTATTGCTCCAAATCCTTTACTCAAGCTTGTCATCTCCAACGACACGCCGATTGGTGTACCCAAGGTCTTACTAAGATTGTTTACCATGTGACAAGTTTGACAAACTACAGCCGGCCTATGAGAAAGCGTTATACCCCGAAACAAACTCGAGCAAAATTGCCACTCATTGGCTCGAGTACGAAAGTCAACTACGCAGTGTCCACATCAACTACGCGGTGTCAACATCCACCACGCTCACTGCGGTCACGGTGGCGAGATTTGGATCGCAGGTGCTCCCGTCGACGGAATAGCCTGTCGAACCGAATTTCAATTGCACGGCTGCTGCTGGCACGGTGCCCCACACATCAACCCCACGAAGGGTTGTACGAACAGACAGTCGCACGAGACCAAGCCATCCGAGACGCCGCATTCGATCTCGTGGTGATGCGACAATGTGAGATTCCCCAAGCAGCCAAACATTTCCCGATCCAAGAACCGAAGCGTATCCACATACTATCGCGTACGACTTCGAAGCCTATCTTGACAAGAGGAAGCCCACTCACCCACAAAGTCCCTAACCCTCGAGACCGAAAAGATGCTCATCTCGGTTGGAGTCAAGCGCATCAGATCGTGTCAAAATATTGTGGGATTCGATGCCAATGCCTTATATCTTTCGTCAATGGGTAAGGACATGCTCTGAGAAACAGGGAAGTCCAACAATATAACAACCCCAGTACGATGCAAAATCATTCATTAGCAAACTACTCGCAGTGAAATGGTTTGGTTTTGCTGAGGTCAACATCCGAGTCCCACAACATCTTCGCAATGAATTTGCAGAAATGTGCCCTTTATCCTCAATCGAGAGGTAGACGAAGTCAACGTCTCTCAAGACATTCTGGATTATCTACAAGACACCGGCCGGAAACGCATCCAAACGGAAAAGCTACTCGGTACCACATCTGCCAACCAGATCCTTCTGTATGCTCCCATGTTTCGATGGTACATTGAACCCGGTCTGGATGTCACCGCCACATATCGCATGATTGAATGCAACGCCAAGAAGATATTCGAGCGGTTTGTGAAACAGGTCACCGAGGCGAGACGCACCGGAGATGTGGACAAAGAAAACGCCCTATTGGCAAAAGCGTTCAAACTGTTTGGCAACAATGCCTACAGTAAACTCATTAAAGCACTGCTGTTTTGCTCATGCGAATATAGGACAATTGATTCGGTTTGATAGAGAGTAGTAATCCCAGTGTTTTGTCGGGAAAGAAGTTGTAGATGACATCGCTCTTGCTACCATTCAAGTGGCCAGGTGATATGAGAGAGCATCTTATCAATACGAGTGGATATTGGTGATGTCGACTTGTCTTGCGCTATTGTACACTTTGCCATCTTTCAAGCGCTTTGGTTCAAATTCCAATATATCTCTCAACCCGGTCTTGACTGTAAAGTCAATTTTGTAAGCATCAGCGAGGATTATTCACGATTTCAAGTTATTTTATTTGGATTGTATGGTAATACCATCTTCATCGTCATCATTCTTTGATGTAAACAAATTAATTTCTAAGTTCAAGTCGGTAATGTTGTAAGCACCCGGTGGTGTCTGAACTCTAACCCACTTTGTACCGTTGTAGTACCTGAGCCAATTTGTTGTCTCTCGTGATGTTGTATTATGAATACCACCTATCGCTGTCGATCAACGCCAGTTTATAATCGACGTCTATGTGAAGAGGTGGGAGCAGTTCTGCGGTAAACTTAGAGCTCGAACCTCCCGCGCGATCGGTGTCTAATGCTAGAACCGTTTCACTCATGGCACTATATATAGAATTATATAAGATTTTTTCTCGTTTCGCAGATATGTTTGCATCCATCCAAGTACTCGATCCGTGTAAACTCTTTCTACCGATACAATCGAGTTGCATAATCCAAGATGATATCGGTCTACATTCTATTGTTATTTTCTTGGATAGCTACCACGAGTCCTAGAATGACAAGTATGAATTCCATACGCATTGCTTTCATATGCATTTCAAGCTCATCATAGAGATAATGGGTTGTCATACTTCGGCTCGATTGTGCTAGAGCCATGTCTATACTACTGTTGTATATAATCGTCGTGAATGTCTTTATAGTCTTCTTCGGTGATAATACCATCCACCAATAACCTGTCTATGATCTCCACGATCTAATTGTCCAGAGCACTGCTTTCGTTACCGGCATTTTTGCTGGCAATAAGAACTTTCATTCGACAATAAAGTTCGTTTAGGACTTGTAATATTTGATTTCGGGGACTTGCGGCCGATACTTCTTGGATCGTTTGTTGACGAGAAGGTCAGACAGTTCGACAAGTTTGTTCCAGGTTTTGAAGGCTCCACCGCTGTACGTCTTGTTTGTTTTGAATCGTTTGGTTAACAGCTCCAATTGGTCCGTATCTATCTTTCTCGACATGACCTTCTTACCATCTTTGTAGGCTTCCAGTATCATGTTTGTCAGTTGCATAGGGTCGATGTATAGATTGCCAAAGGTGGATTCGGATGTGAGTTTGTAGGGGTGTTTCGGTGTGAGTTCTCAACCCTCCTTGCTTGTCTCGGTGCATTTCTTTCCTTTCCTGTTGGTATGAGTGGGGACTATTTTAGAAGAGTACTCTTGTATACTCTTTAAAGTTTTATTGTAGGTTAGTAAGGTCTCCATGGTTCTTTCAATAGATGTTTCTCTTTGTGGTGTTTTAAATTTCTTACTAGGACCAAGCGATTGCACTTCTTTGGCAACATATTGCTGTAACGGATCAATGTGAGATAGGACACCTTTCACTATCTCGGAGGGTAAGTGAAGATTATAGCTGACCAACACCTTCGGTTCTAGTCCTGCATCTATATCGAGCGCTGTCGTAGAAGCTACCTCTGACGTTGGCAATGGTTCTGTCAAGACCTCTGGTAACGCTGGAGCACCCACAACGGCTGCGAGAGGTAGTAAATTTGCAATAGCATTGACGATACCGGCCTGTGTTATTGCCAGAGCCTCTTAACCCTCTTGTAATTTTTCTATCAATTTGTCTTGTTGTCTGTCCAACTCTGCTTCGATAGGTAGTTGCAGGGGTTGAGCCACATCTTCCTGAAAACGCTGTTTGCCGATTTCTTCGTCAACGATTCGCTTCTTGAAAATCTCCCTATTCTTGAGAAATTTCTCAATCAAAGCTTTGCAATCTTGCATGGTCTCCACTTGCGCACAAAAAATCCATACTATACTATAGGGTTACGTAAAATTGTTGTGACTGTAACATTTATTGTCATGACAGTAACTAGTTATTGTAGTGAGAGTACGTAGTTATTGTAGTAGATAAAATTTATCGAATGCACAACGATATAACTCTGGTATACAATTGCTCTTCTTGTCGAGAAGCATGAAAGAGAATGGTTCGCAAGTTGCCTTCCTATAGATATCGGCAAAATCTTCATTGCCGATGGCGTTGCCGCGATCGTCCGCTATATGTCGAATATCTTTGTTGTCCAGTTCGTGAAATAGGCAGACGGCTTTGGTATTTCGACGTATGTATTTGGGACATCGTTTAGCTCTGTGTGAGATAAAAATATAATTGCAGTTGTGGTTCTTATACAGTGAAAAGTACTCCTTGATGGGTTCCATGTGACTGCTGTCTGTTTTCATACCGTTTGGGTGTATACCATGATATAGTGGGCATGCAACCTTGAATTATTTTACGGTTAGCAACATAATCAAGCACCTGTTTAATACGTCGAACGAGATGTAGTGGGTGCTCCATAGTTGTCGTATTGAATTCAGGCCCATGCAGCTGCCATTGCACACAATTCTGTAATTCTATACTAGAGATGTTATTTGTCTAATAGGGTGCAACTCTTCACATAGGGTACCCGGTGGTTGTGCGACAGAATGGCATCTACAAGTTCCAGTAGTATATCTGGTATCATAAATGACACAACTTGACACTACCCCATATTTTCGCAGACTCGAGGGGCTGAGCTGCCCCAAAGGGGGAGGGGGAGAAGACCCGAGAGGAGGAGAATATATGGGGGAGAAGTAGGTAGTATGATTTTAATCCCAGATATACTACTTCTATACAGATAGTAGATTGCCATTTCTTACCCGTGCTCTATCAGTTTGCTGTTAATGTTGTTATTATTGTTATTATTATTATTATTATTGTCGTTGTTATTATAATTGTTGTGATTGTTCACAGTCTCTGCTGTTGCTGCTGCTCATAATTACACTGACTAATTAACCAAGCTGTCTCCGTTTTCAAGAGTAACCTAAACGATTTTACGGATGCTAGAAAGACGGTCAGAAAACATTTGTCAACATGAAACTTAGT
>NC_085106.1:3999246-4004246 GCF_963422355.1 Corticium candelabrum
CTAATTGCTTTCCCTAATTAGTCTGCCTACAAGCCTGCCTAAACCTGCTTGCTAAAATAAACATCACTTTAGTATAAACAATCAACAATTGCTACAAATTTTTCTTCAGTTTGCTACAAACCATATTTCCAAATTAAATTACGATGTATTTAATATCAATAAAAATGTATACGACCATAGATACTACAAGTATTAGTTTACAGTCAATACCTGATCTAGTAATTTAATAAATGAATATTAGTCATAGTACCAATTATATTACTTTGTTTATAATGCTAATAGCATACTAAATATTTTTAGTCATTTACTTATTCATGACCAACCTGCATCTGTAGGGGGAGGTTTGGTTTGTAGTATGGCGGCATGAGGTCACAGTCAAGTTTGATAGGATTGTCTGTAAACACGGCCGTGTTGTCAAACGCGCTAGCCTTGATACCACTGGCCTCTTCAGTCACTTCAACAAACACAGACAAGCGTCTACCGAAGGGAAACTGTTCGTATCCTCCATTGGCAAACGTCAGCCTTTTTACTCCTTTATCCTGCAAACAACTGTCTTAAACTAAAGAATACCGTAAAAGTAGAGCATTATTAATTAACCCCAGGCAAGAGAAAGAATTCCTGGCTAATAATGACGTTGGCAGTCTCCGTTGATTCATTCCAAATTCCGAGTTGAACACGCAATAATCCAACTACTCCTTTGTAGTAAGTATACCTAGTTTGAATAAATTGCCATTTAGATAACCTTGTCATATAACACACTACTTCCATTGGCAAAATAGACCAGACCAAGAAGATCAAGCAGTCATAAACTAAGAGTAAGAGAAAGAAACAGAGGAAGAGAAAGAGAGACGGAGGAAGGGAGAGAGAGAGGAAGAGCAGAAGATAGGAAGGAAGGGAGGAAGGAAGGGAAGGAGGAAGGAAACAGGCAGAGAGGAAAAGGGAGGGATGAAAAGGGAGGGATGAAAAGGGAGGGAGAATAGAGGGAGGGAAGGGAGAGAGAAGTAGGGAGGAAACTGAAGTGAGGGAAGAGAGGTGAGGAAGGAGAAGTCAGGGAAAAGAAGGCAGGGAAGAGAAGAGAGAAAAGAAAAGGGAGGAAAAGGGACGGAAGAAAAGGAGGGAGGACAGACCACAACAGATATTCAAAACTCTTACGATGCCGTCACGTTAACTTTGATATGTTCCTCGTGTGCCTTTACAAATCTTGGTGATCTTACCACGACATCAAATCGGGGAAGAACTAAAAGAAACAATTTTACTTTCGACTATTGGTTTATTAAATAGATACAAAATTTGATCATTTATGCATTAACAGTAACATACATTCAGCCAGACAGAAAGAGCAGACAGAACCAAAGTTAAAACAAGCACCGACAAGCAAACAGACAGACAGACAAACAGTAAATTGTAAACGCTAACCATAATTCTTTACTTCAAAGCTTGTTTCTGAGATGACAGTGTCCTACATTACAAAGCAAGCACAAGACATTCAAGTATCAAAGCAACAGACTCAGTTGTGGTCAATTCTTACATCACAGCTTCGTTTGGCAACGATCGACCAATCACCTTCAATAGGAGTCAGCCCCAAGTTAAATGTCCGCTTCTTTATCACTACACAAAATACAAAAGTTCAAGTTTATTTAAATCAACAATATAATATGTCAAGAATGTTCTTACTTTCTCGAGAGGCGCATGGTTTGATAGTCAACCTATCAACTATAATATTTTGTGGATTCTAAAACACATGAAATAATAATATATGTGTCTAGATATACAGAAAACTTGTGTCATTGATAAATTAAATCGCTTTCCAAAATATGCACTACATATTTAGGCAAAACACATACCTACTGCTAGTACGTTTATTTAAAATGCTGCTGTAGATGAACTCAAAGAATATGTAAAAGCATTTGTTTGTTAATTGACAAAAATTGTGAAAATTACAAGTGATGCTACAAAGTGTCTTACCTTGATGTCGAGAAGAACGTTGCATATGCACTGCAAACAGAACAAAATTTATGCCTTGGACATTATAGCTGCACGAGTTTGTTTTACCTCGTTGTCTTCTCTACAGCAAGGAACAAAGTTGCAGCCAAGAACAGCCACTCGAATGGTGACTTCAAAAAATTTATTAGAGGTTAAATGAAATTCGGCGCTGTCAATAATCATAGTTACCATTATCATTCTTTACATAAATGGGCTTGTCCGTTTGGATGAGCACAAGAGAAGGACTGGATTTGACGGCCACCGAGACTGCGTTGTTAAACGACAGCGAGCTGTCGTCACTGATTGCTCTGACAGTAACAAGGCGCTGATTGTCTGGAAATGTTGGTTTGGGAAGGCGTTGACATGGAACCGAAATAAAGAACTCTTGTGGGGTGTCTGAAACAATAATTAATTTATTATTTAACTAAATCCAGCGGTCGAGAAAAGAGCAATGTCAACTCTTGTCTATACATCGGCCATTTTTACACTAGATACACAAAGGGTGACCAAGTTGGGACATAAGACTGTTGTCTTGGTGTGGCACCAGGAACGCATCCTAATTCCCACGGAAATGACATGCCCATGGGGACACATCTGCGCAAGACTAGTTTGAGGCTACCTAACTATACCTACCTAAATATACCTACCTACCTAAATAGTATATACATACATTTTTATACATAAATACATACATATATACATTTTCATACATACATACATAAATGCATAAAAATATACAAACTCAAGTGTATATGTATCATCGTGGTGTACAGTGTACATGGGATCATGATGCCTTGTGTTCAGTCACAAACGTGACGTCACGGTCTGCTTGAGTGACTTCAAGTTTTGATGCCAAATCTTTGCTTGTTTGGTACCCAAGACTAGCCTCTGCTGCCACCTCTGGCACGTCTATAGCGCAAGTTGACCACCCGAGTTGTCTGAAGAACCTCACGACGACCTGCGCGACCGTGCATGTTCAAAACCTCAAAACTTCTCATTTCCTATTGTGATGCTCTACTATGGCAAGATAAAGAAGGAATTTACACTACTTGCACCTTGTTTATGTTTGTTAGTGTGAGTAAATGATTGTCTATACTAAATGGTGCTGTTGTCGCATAAAGATATACTAGAATTGTTACTCAATTTCTCCTAGGGAGACAAAACTCTCCTCTCTCAGGACCTGTTTGAAGAGTGTCTCACTTTTCACCCTACGACTGGGCTGTTCATCCACTCGTAGGCACACCTATAAATGAGCTGCTCAGTTTGTTGTCAGATTTCCCACCTTTCATGGCCACGGCTTTTAAATGAGTCGCACTAGCTACTACAGAATTTGTCAATCTGACCCAAGCATGCAGTTTTTGCTCCATGACAACAATCACTCGATCCTATAGTCTTCTTTGTTAGTTTGGTTGACAGATCTCAAAGCTATATAAAGTAAGGTTACCGTACGAGAAAGTTCACGAAAAATGCAAGTCGATTGACATCCGGCCCGTTGATTTTCCAAATTCATAGAGTAATTAGAAGCTGTTCTACAACCGTTTTTTAATCTCTCTACTGCTGGCCGTAATCGCCACGCCTGTTTTTGCGGCGCCGCGGAAGTGGCTTGATGGTGTCGAAAGTAACGGCAGTGTACTGTACTACGATTCTCCTGACACAAAAAACTTTTTGGTTTCAGGCTTCTCAGACCATCGCAAGACTCTGCTGTCACACACTATGTCGCATACCAAGAAAACTATAGCTAATAGACAATTCTTTCTGAACAATTTACTACGCACGTGCGTCATAATAAACAACGTACCCTATACCAGTAGCTATCACGTCACATATAGCCACTGAAAACCTCACTCTAGATTGTTGAAACATTTAACTTTGCAACAGTCTGTCCATGCACGACTTCATCTTACCTTCTTCAACATCTATTGTGTCTGTTCCGTACAAGACAACTCCATTGGCGTCTTCCACTACCAATCGTGTCGCGATTGCAGACGATCCCACGCCGAAGACTGAGACAACCACCTTCTCGTCATTGCAACATTGCACCACTCTCGACAGTGCAACAAAATAGTCCCTGCAGCAGACAACAGTAGAAACACGAGTACAGCAAATCTGTCTCGATCATGACGTACCCGCTCTGAACGGTGGAAATGCAACAAAGAACCGAGAGAACGCCTAACAACGGTCCGTTGAAAGCCATCGTAACTGCAGCCAGCCAAATCCTCTTGAAAGATATTTTGCAAAAGAGCACCTCTGTTTGCGCATGCAGCCAACGATTATTTTAATTAATCCAGTGGCGGTAATTATATTCCAAAAGTTATCGCCTAGATGGCCATGTGCATGTCAGATAAGCAGTCACTTATCAGAAAACGGCTTAGCTAAAATGAAAGTGTGGTGTGGCTAAAACGGAAGTGTGGTGTGGAGAATAGCCCAAACGGAAGTGTAATGTGGAGAGTGGCAAAAACGGAAGTATGGTGTGGAGAATGGCTCAAAGGGAAGTGTGGTGTGGAGAATGGTCCAAACGGAAATGTGGTGAGGAGAATGGCCCAAACGGAAGTGTGGTGTGGAGAGTGGCCCAAACGGAAGTGTGGTGTCAAAATTATCCCTAGCTTCGTCATAATTTTGGCAAAAAAGCCTTTCGCGAAAAACCTCTTTTCTGCCAGAAGTATTGATCTCCTCTATCCCCTTACTCTTACGGTAATTGACCTTGTAGAGTCTCCATTTCTATCTGCAGTTGGGCCAAACTTCACTAATCTGGCCTGAAATGTTTGTGACTGTCCATGCCTTCACTCAGATGATGTTGCAACCGTACGTTGGCATGTACCCTACATTTTCTGTATCTGTCTGCATGCACTCTTCATCTCAACAGCTTTGTGTTAATTCTGTTTCCTGTATTGAGGCTTGGTGGCACTGCATGAAAACTAGCTTCTGCTGTGCGCCATCGGTTTGGCTGTGTACCTAGGAAAGCACATAGACTTAAAAGAAAATCACTGCCTAGCATATTAAAAATTTTTAAACAGGAC